>NW_015505260.1:533875-572099 GCF_001515645.1 Sinocyclocheilus grahami | reverse complement strand
CGAAGATGGCGGCCGAACTGGTAGAAGCGATGGTGAGTAGATGAGATTTTTTTAAATAGTGAAAGTAAAAGGAGCCAGGCGAGTTAGAAGCGGTGCTTATTCAAACAACGTGAGTTAAATTTCATACTGTCGTATTTGGTGCTCATTCAGGACAAGTGGCAGTCTGTAAAGTGCTTTGGCAATATGTATAAGTGTGTATGTAAATGGTTGTGTGTCAAAACCCAGTGAGCTGTTTCATGTATCCAGCATATCTGGCGCGTTCTAACGTTAGATTCGAATTTTTGAACGTTCTGAATGTGCATTTGATGTCCGAAACGCAGTTTGGTTGGACAGCTCACCAGGCTTTGAGACCAAAGCTAGTGTGTCTGTGTGCGGGCGCGCGCGTGTGCACTGCCTGTGGAAGTGAATGATTAGTCTGCACAATACAAAATAACAAATCAGTCTCTGCCTTTTCAAATCACACGTGCATTTTATCCATGTAGCTGTAAAAATCAACACAATTCCACACTTTGCAGTGCTGTATATAGTCCCTTGCACAAATGATGCATGTGGGTTGCATTAAAAGATAAATCATTTTCATTTGTGCAAGACCGTTTTACTACTGAATAGCAGCAGATGATCGCAGCCATGCTGATATTCAGTAGTGCAGCATGATTACGAACATGCTTTGAACCTCATATTGTTTTGCAGAACTGATTTCTGTGTAAGGTTAGTGTTTCTATGGAGAGTGTCATTGGCCTGCAGGGGTTCAGTCATAGTAAACTAGAGATTGAGGTCATTTTGAAGCTTGAGGATTGTCTTGGCATTGAATTTGGAAAGTTAAAAAAATATAAACAACTTTTTAAAAGTATTGTGAATTTTTAGTAATTATGAAATTTTAGTAGATGCTTTTATTTTAAGCAACTTTATGTACACCTAATATAGAGAAGATGAATATTTGTTCATGCACAATAAACATTTGAATTTTGAATTTATGGCTGTTAATGTGTCTATTTAGACTGGGATGAATAATCGCACGTACCAGTGGGACAGATTTTTTACAGAGAGGTGTTTTAATCTCTTTTACAACAAATTGCGAAGACAACTCTCATTCTCATTCTCATGAGCTGTTTTTGTCTTCCCAGAACATGGTGAAGAGTTTCCGGGTGTCTGATCTGCAGACGCTGCTGGCCTCAATGGGCCGCAGCAAAAGTGGGTTGAAGCAGGATTTAGTGGGAAGAGCTCTTCGGCTTGTGCAGACCGAATACAGTCCGGAGCTGCTAAAGAACGTTCGACAGCTCTACGAGACTCGCTTCCCCAAAGCCTCGTCCTGGCTGGCGGCCCGACGCCCTGAGTCCGTGCCCGTAAACTATCCTGCCCTTAACTCCTCGCCCAGAGGCACGGCCCAGGGCACAGACTACCTCAACGGCATCCCCAAACCAGCTCCGCCTTCTGTGGCAGAAGTCAAATTGGTGCCCCTGCCGTTCTACCACAACCTAGAAACGCTGCTGCCACCCACAGAACTAAGTGAGTCCCATTATTATGAATAGGGTTGGGAACCGATAACCGGTTCTTATTCAGAACCGGTTCTGTTTTTTTAAAAGAACCGGAACCGTGAGCAATTTCTAAGTTTCGGTTCCGAAAACGGTTCTGGTGCGAAACGTGACCAAGCGCTCTGAGCAGCCTTGCGCCGGCGTTTCCCGTAAAGGATGTC
Organism: Sinocyclocheilus grahami; assembly: GCF_001515645.1. Lineage (NCBI taxonomy): Eukaryota > Metazoa > Chordata > Actinopteri > Cypriniformes > Cyprinidae > Sinocyclocheilus > Sinocyclocheilus grahami. The sequence continues at coordinate 570,406 of NW_015505260.1, read as the reverse complement.
ACAAACCAAATAACAGAAATGCCACCCTGCCTCTTTAATTACTGAGCACATTGTTTCCCATGACGTGCACTCCACAGACGCTCCGCATCTTTAACTGCCAAACACATAGTTTTCCACGACTGTACGCGCACTTGCGTCTTTGATAAATGTGCACGTTGTTTTGTCTGACTGTACATGTACCAGCAGCACCCAGCTCCTGCCGCCACTAAATTACTTACATACTGACTTCAACTTGGACCACTAAATAAATAGACTGCTATTGTTATGCAAGTATGAGGGTTAGATTATTTAGTGTACAGGTCATTTCAAGAGTGATAAACAAAGTGATAGAAAATAGTTTCATCCATTTTAATGTTTAAAAATGAGGAAACCACTCATTGCATCACACCATCTCCTGACTGCATTATTATTAGGGGCTTTTTGCAGTGTGTGTATACATGGTTATAAGTTTAATATTTCATTAATTTAGGGAAATGAAGTGTCTTAACCCTCAAGGGACTATTTAGCCAACCATCTTATTCCTGCTTGAAAAGCAAAATGTTATTGATAGAGTAAAAAACATCAACTTTGAAGCGCATGCATTACTCAACATTACTTACTACCTTCCAGCAACACTACATTCAATTACGATAAAATAGTAAAAAAATAATAATAGTTAATTTAAATGGAACCGGAATCGTGAGGCAAAACTGGAATCGGAACCGGAAAATTTCTAACGATACCCAACCCTAATTATGAATAAATAATAACCCAATTATAATAGGTGTGTCTAGCCAACAAGGAAACCATTAAGTGAGCTAATTATGTTTTTGTCACTCTTTGCAGTCGCACAGAACAGCGAGAAGCTGCAAGAAAGTCAATGTGTTTTTGAATTAACACCAAGTCAAGTGGAACAGATCCGGAACTCCAGGTAAGAAAAGTGATCTTGCTAACTGGTGGCTTTATTTAGCAATCAATCAGTGGCCAATAACAGTGCTGATGTTTAGGAAATCAGGATGTATTGTTTATATACATGTATGTGTGTGTGTGTAATTTGATTTAATGATCATAAAATGAGCAGGCCTATGTGGATTATAAGTGTGTAAAAAGATGCCCAACTTTAAAATTTCAACGCATGTTTTTTTAATTCATTATTTTGGCAACACTTATTTATAGTTAGTTGTGGCTTAATAATAAGGATTTAAAACATATATATATGAAGAGTTCATTTGCAATAACCAATAAACGGCACTTAAAAAAAAATTTAGCTGATTGCTGTGCATTATTCTCCACATATAGTGCGATCTGAACCCTAAACACGTTTTGTCAAAAAAGCCGGTTTTGTCCACTTTCAAAGCATCGCGAGTTCAAAGCGCCCTTGTTGTTTTTGAACAGAAGCCTATAAGTCCATTTTAGCGAATCAGCGCGCTGTATTCAGGTCAGGTGACAAGGCTACTTTCACTTTGAAAAGACGTGCTAGCTGAGTGGAGTTTCGTCAAAGCTGACTAAAAGTGATCGAGGATGGATAATTTCTACGAACTTGATGAATCTGTGATATCTTCTTCAAGGCGAAAAAGGAAAATAAAAGCTGAAACATTTTCACAGAACCTTGCAATAGCAGCGCGTTACAATGATGAGGGAAAAGCTCAGTGTATTGCGTGTAATCACATCCATACAGTTTATGATCACAACAACAACAACGTTTGTCAGGCATCTACATTGTCATCTGAGGAGATTACAAAGATTAAATGAGTATTTTTTTAAACTCTAAAATAGGGATGTTCATTTTAACCGGTTAACCGTTAACCGACCATGAAAAATTGACCGATTAATACAATCAGTTAAACGGTTTAAAAAGTAAGTAATTTATTTATTTTAGTAATTTATCAAAATATTTTAAAAGGTTTGCTGCATGGTTGAAATACGCTATGTGTATACAATATTGCTTTTTTTTAAGATGGAAGGAGTTATCTGCTTTTCCCAAAAAACGACTGCAAATGAACTCTTCACACACACACACATATATATATATATATATATATATATATATATAAATTAAATACAAAAGAATATTAAGCATCTTTAATTGTTCACTCATAACATTTTTTTCTTACTTACACATGCACAGTGAACTTCGCCCAGGGATGAAATCAGTTCAAGTTGTTCTCAGGTACGCCATTCAGCTAAATCATGTCTGTACATCACGTTTTAGAGTCAGAGATGCATTTATTGCATGCTAACGTATCCTGTTCTTCTCCTAGAATCTGCTACACAGACTCTATCGGTGTTCAGGAGGACCAATATCCTCCCAACATTGCTGTGAAAGTGAATCAGTCCTACTGTCATGTACCGGTAAGTGTTACGAATTTGATTTGGCTGAAAGAACAGGGAATGTGGTGGTTTCACCACTCAGGAGGATCGTGAGACTCAATACACCAGAATACATTTTCTGAATGCGTCTGTTGTGTTTTAAATGGTTTTCTTAGAATGTTGTATAACTTGTTGTTGTAAATTATGTATTAACTTATTTACATTACTACTTTTTGTTCAGGGTTACTATCCCTCCAATAAACCGGGTGTTGAGCCACGTCGGCCCTGTCGACCCGTCAACATCACGCCATGGTTACACCTCTCCACAGTCACTAACAGAGTCACCATCACATGGGGCAACTTTGGAAAGGTACAGAGCTATTTTCTTATATCTGTATATGTGAATGAACATGTTAGATGAAGGTGAGTGTGTTGTTACTGACCTCTGTGTTTTGGATGCAGCGGTACTCGGTGGCAGTGTACCTGGTGAGGGTGTTCACATCTGGAGAGCTCTTCAACCAGCTGAAGCATTGCTCAGTCGAGAGTCCCGAACGTTGTCGTGAACGCAGTAAGTTTCTCACCTTGGGCAAACACATTTTATGATCAGTGGTTACACTTGAAACCCTGGAAGTGTGATGTATGAAACAATAGTAAAAAAAAAAGTTGAAATGATTTGCATGTGTTTTTTAATGTATTCTCAGGCTTTTAATTAATAAAACTAATCACAACAACAAAAAATAGTTCACTGTATTAGTTCATTGCATTGACTTCCATGATTGATTGATGGTTTTTTTGTTCATAAAGGATCCTTTTAACCATTTGCTATGTGGTAGTTTCAATGCCTACTAAAGGATTAGGCTATATAAACACTAAACATTATTTATTTGAATAATACATTCAAATGTGTGGGATAGTTACGGTTTTTAGCATTGAAGATAATATGAAATGTTTGAGCTCCAAATCAGCATATTAGAATGATTTCTGAAGGATCATGTGACACTGAAGACTGGAGTAATGGCTGCTGATAATTCAGCTTTGACATCACATGAATAAATGACATTTTAAAATGATTTTCCATTTTAATATATTTTTAATTTCAATAATATTTTGCAATAATACTATATTTTTACTTAAATAAATGCAGCCTTGGTGCGTTTAGCCTTTTTCTTTCAAAAATATTGACAGACTTTAAAACAGCAGTGTGTGTGTGTAAATATACATAGCATCAATATTATACTGAAACATTTTTTGTTTGTATGTACACAGTTCAGGACAAGTTGCGCTTTGATCCTGAGAGTGAGATTGCCACTACGGGACTGCGAGTGTCCCTCATCTGTCCTGTAAGTGTCCAGTTTTTGTCTTTTATGTGGACTCTTAGCTGTGGAACCATCGTAGCAATGTTATAGATCTAATACGTCTTTTCAACGCAGCTGGTAAAGATGAGACTTGGAGTGCCATGTCGAGTGCTCACCTGCGCCCACCTGCAGTGTTTTGACGCTGTCTTTTTCCTGCAAATGAATGAAAAGAAACCCACGTGGACCTGCCCCGTATGTGACAAACCCGCTCCCTTTGAGCTTCTAACTATTGATGGGTAAGCACAGTTACTTAAACTCCTCGCTTCTCGCAGGCTCTGGCAGTAAAACTCACCAAACGTGACCCATTTCAGGTTGCTGTCCGAGATCCTTAAAGAGACGCCGGAGGATGTGGAGGAGATTGAGTATTTGACTGACGGTTCATGGAGGCCAATCAGGGACGACAAAGAGAAGGAAAGAGAGCGGGAAAACAGCCGCACACCTGACTGTCCTGTGGTGGATATATGTAAGAAGGTTTCTTCCTTCTGAAATGTCATTTTCAACACGTTTAACTTGCATAATATTACATTTGAGCAAATCTAAATATTTAATGGGAAATAACGGGTCTTAACTCTCATCCAAGGTGTTCCTGAGGCGAACGGCCACTCCCCAGCACATAGCGGCACAAACCAGACCGGGAAGTCTGGATCGGGTGGTGCATCGGCAGGAACCGGCGGCACCAGTGCCGGGTCGGGAGGCGGAGCCGTGGTGGATCTGACTCTGGACGACTCTTCGGAGGAAGAAGGAGGGGGCGGAGCTGAGGACAGTGAGGACACTGATGACAGCCAGGACAGCCCTGCCCCTAAAAGGGGCAGATATGATTATGACAAAGACCTGGTCACCGCATACTGAGACTGGCAGGACACTAAGACTTGTTGGGGGGGGTGTAGATGGGATCTGAGCCTTGGAAATTCAAGAAACATGTCCCCGTGTCCTCTCCCAAATGCATACACGCATGCACTCACATAGACGTGCACACTCATGCGCTGCTGGCATCTGGAGCAGTCGGGCATCACATTGACAAACTTGTTGATGTCCCGTAAAGCTATTCCCAATCATTCACAGCATCTTAATACTGTATTCTCCCTTTAAAGACCATGGAAGAGTAACACCACCCTCAGTTCTACTCAGTCGTCCTCGACTTCCTCTCCACTTTGTTTTCTGACAGGTTTAAACATCCTGGGCATCTTGCCAGTTTTAGTTTTATATGGAGCTGTTCAGACCTTCAAAACATTGTGAGACAAGCCACAGTATCTCAAAAACGTTCATTCCTTTGGGTCGAGATCATACAACCATTTACAATCTATTCAGAGGCGTGTTCTGTTGGTCCTCCACATAAGATGTTTATGTTAGCTGTTTGTTTTGATGTGATTTGGAGACATTGCTGACGAATTTCCATCTCTCTCATATATATATATATATATATATATATATATATATAAAATAATTTTTTTTTTATTTGTCCACAGATGTTGACAAGCTACCTCAGTCTAACAGCGAACTTGACCAGACCAGAGGGTTATTGAAAGGGTGTTAAATCCCTTGCATGATTTTTTTTTTTTCTTTTTTCAATCCCTTTTGTTTTTCATGTGCAGCAACACTGGAGAGGCATCATGCATTGCTCATTATTTTGTGCTTGCCCATTTAGACATCATATTAAAAAAGATTCTGACTCGAGCAATGAGTTTTCCAGTCAAATCTGTTGGTCAACTGGTGTGTACTGACTGAATGTAGTGTGCAAATGGACACTCAGTTCAGAAAGAATGGCGTTTTGACACCAATGGTCGTTTTGAGATGCTTGTCACCGAGTAAATATTGTACGATAGCTAATGCAATAATGATAATGTATTCTTTCTGATCATTTAATAGAAAACTGCAGGTCTCAATGTCATTTATTGCTTTATTTCAGTCGTTTTGGTCTGTACAAGTCATAACTACACAAAGGCAGAACGTTAAATTTGGTTGAGGAGAGGACAAAGAGTTGTTTTAGTTTTCATTTAGACATGTCTGTAGTAAATTATTAGGTTTATCTAGCAGGGGAGCTGACGTTATTGGCAAAATGTAACTTTATTTGGCTGAACTCAAAACTTGTTTTTTTTCTCAGTTGACATCCCTTTACAATTTTCACTTTTTTTCATTTTGGACGAATGGCTGATTTGTTTGAGCCCATTGTATGGAGGTTGTTTGTGTTCATTTCAGCCGGTTGAGAAGGTGTTGACATCTGCGTAATGTTTTGTGGACTTAGCGACAGGTGCGAAACTTAAATATGTTCCTTAATTTGTTGTCAGAATGAGTATTTATTGATTTAACAGGTTTTGCCTCTTTTATTTGAATTATGTTTGGTATTTTTGTGCATTTCATGAGGCATTTCGCAGCAATTTCATGAATTTCCAGCATGTTGCTTTGTGATGGTAGATAGCGCTGTGTCCTCTCACGGCCTGCTGCTGTACGTGCACATTCAGCCATTTGCAACAGTCCGAACATAAGGGGGCTTAGTCAGGACTATGCAGACTTGACCTAAACCTCAGAAGAATTAAACTCCCGCTAAACGACCAAACACAAATGGCACATCCATATGGCTGATCTGTTGAGGAGGACTCAGGGATGACGTGTTCTACTTGTCTTTACATTTTCTTCTCAGTCAAACTTGACACTCGAACCAGGTTCCAGCATTGTGTACAATATTACCCTCATCATCAGGTCACATAAGGCAGTCTAGGTTTCTGATCTGGAAATTAAGATGTACTTGCAAGGCATATGAATATTGCTGTGTATAGCATATTTTGTTGTCTTCCAAGGCTTCAGAGAAAATCACTACTCACAAGTGGTAATTTTAAAGTGTTTTTTTTTTTTGGCCCCCTTCCTATTTTCAATTAATCCTGAATTCTGACTTGAATACTCAGTACTGTATCCTATCTGTGTTTGGGAATTTCTCAACATAAGAATATTGCCATGAAGGGTTAAATTACTTGTAAATTTAGGTTCGTCTTTGAGTCGGCATGGTCTTCCATCTCTTCATGATAGCCCAATTTCATTCCCCCTTTATATATATATTTTTTAAGAGTAATCAGTGCTGCAGTTGACAGTTTCACATAATAAGCCCTTAATGTAGTATGTTCCCCTAAATTTCACTTTTGTGATTTTTCACATTTAAGGTAAGGAACTTCTTAAATAGACTTCCATCTTTAGATACCTAGGACGATCTATTAGATGTGGATAAAATGTACATTTGCTTACAATGAAAAGATAAATGGATGGTGATTGATCACAATATATTTCCAGCTCAGAGGTGAAGACGGCCTCTGTGTAGCCAGGTGAGGTTGAAGTGTTTTTTTTGGGAATGGAGGCAACCCCTCTTATTACAGTGCTTAAGACAGCATGGGCAGTGGCTTGCAGTTCTTGATGTAAATGTTTTGTTTGTCTTTTATATGTTCATATTAAAAGCCAATAAAAAAAAATAATATTTTATCAAGTTTTGAATTGCCTCCAGTTGCTCCAGAGGGCGGGCAAAAAAAAAAAAAATTTTTATTGGCTACTCTCAACCCTTCCTGAGGAAAATGTAAATCGGTGACCTTCTATGATGTCCTCAATGTGGGATTTGACAATATGAGCGAATCAGTTGTCCCTGTCTGAACTGAAATCGAACTGTAAAAGCTCTTAACTCCTGTCAATTATGTGTGCAATTAATTAAACTGATTTAAAATAAATGCCTTTCTAGTGATTTTTAAATCTTGGATTTAACTCCATTGATTACTTAAAGAATATATTTAAGTATACCTTAGAAATGTATAATAAAGATTTATTTTCCAGAATACCATAATTACTACAGTTAATTTTACTAAAATAAAACTGGTTACAAGTACAAAAAGAAGTATTGATGATTTGGTGACTTTGATACCATATTAGTGTATTGAGGTATTTGCATTGTGTAAAAAAGAAAAGAAAAAGTTTTGCCACTTTTTGTTAAAGATGGTAAAGGATTATTTCTAATATGAATATATTTTACTGTAGTATGGTATGTTGTCAAGCATAGCTGCGTAGTAACTGATTACATGTAATCTGGATTACGTAATCAGATTCCGAAAATTAAGTACTTGTAATTAGATTAAATTACATTTTAAAATAGGACCCCTAATCAGACTATAGTTACTTTTTTATAGATTATACTATTAAATATTATTCACACTTTCATCTTTGAAATGATCCTTTCTAAAACAGCCTATTGCTTATATAGGCCTACACTCAGAAAGTCTTCCAGTTTTCTGGACATTCACACGAAGAGCAGTCACTAGTCAGGTGGCTAAACATCATTTGACCACTGGATTTACAAAAATAATTTCAGGTTTAAGAAGTGTTTCAACATTGTATCAAATACTGATGAACACATTAATTTTTATTTGAATTATCACTCAATAGGTTATTTATTACTGTGTCTTTGGAAGGCTTTTGTCTTTCAAACACATTAAACTGCACAAATTCATGTTCTTTCTTATTTACATGTAATGCAGGTATTCCCAAACTTATGTCATCTGAACCTCTTTCACAAAATATATTTACTTTAAGTAGGCTACCCTACAGATTTTAAGATGCGTTCATATTTAAGTATCACGTATGCATGTTCGCGGTTGGTTAATGGTCACATGACATGCAGGTAAACAAACAAAATATAAAAAAAAAATAATTAGTAAGTGTAATATTTTGATTGTTGTTATTTTGAAATGATTTATTTTAATTTTACATTATTATAAAGTAATTAATTATTAGCTTTTCATTAAACTCACAAACCCTCTGCAGTTCCTTCATGAACCCCAGTTTGGAAAAACATTGACGCAATGTAATGTTTAATGTACTTCATGTTGTTGATTTAATATTACTCTGTATTTTTTTTATCATTATGGTACAACATTATCCTATTTAAATCAATGTGATAAACGAGTTTGGTCAAAAGAAGTAGTCTGATTATATTACCTGAAATGTGTAATGGATTACGTTAAATAATATTTTATCAAGTTTTGAATTGCCTCCAGTTGCTCCAGAGGGCGGGCAAAAAAAAAAAAAATTTTTATTGGCTACTCTCAACCCTTCCTGAGGAAAATGTAAATCGGTGACCTTCTATGATGTCCTCAATGTGGGATTTGACAATATGAGCGAATCAGTTGTCCCTGTCTGAACTGAAATCGAACTGTAAAAGCTCTTAACTCCTGTCAATTATGTGTGCAATTAATTAAACTGATTTAAAATAAATGCCTTTCTAGTGATTTTTAAATCTTGGATTTAACTCCATTGATTACTTAAAGAATATATTTAAGTATACCTTAGAAATGTATAATAAAGATTTATTTTCCAGAATACCATAATTACTACAGTTAATTTTACTAAAATAAAACTGGTTACAAGTACAAAAAGAAGTATTGATGATTTGGTGACTTTGATACCATATTAGTGTATTGAGGTATTTGCATTGTGTAAAAAAGAAAAGAAAAAGTTTTGCCACTTTTTGTTAAAGATGGTAAAGGATTATTTCTAATATGAATATATTTTACTGTAGTATGGTATGTTGTCAAGCATAGCTGCGTAGTAACTGATTACATGTAATCTGGATTACGTAATCAGATTCCGAAAATTAAGTACTTGTAATTAGATTAAATTACATTTTAAAATAGGACCCCTAATCAGACTATAGTTACTTTTTTATAGATTATACTATTAAATATTATTCACACTTTCATCTTTGAAATGATCCTTTCTAAAACAGCCTATTGCTTATATAGGCCTACACTCAGAAAGTCTTCCAGTTTTCTGGACATTCACACGAAGAGCAGTCACTAGTCAGGTGGCTAAACATCATTTGACCACTGGATTTACAAAAATAATTTCAGGTTTAAGAAGTGTTTCAACATTGTATCAAATACTGATGAACACATTAATTTTTATTTGAATTATCACTCAATAGGTTATTTATTACTGTGTCTTTGGAAGGCTTTTGTCTTTCAAACACATTAAACTGCACAAATTCATGTTCTTTCTTATTTACATGTAATGCAGGTATTCCCAAACTTATGTCATCTGAACCTCTTTCACAAAATATATTTACTTTAAGTAGGCTACCCTACAGATTTTAAGATGCGTTCATATTTAAGTATCACGTATGCATGTTCGCGGTTGGTTAATGGTCACATGACATGCAGGTAAACAAACAAAATATAAAAAAAAAATAATTAGTAAGTGTAATATTTTGATTGTTGTTATTTTGAAATGATTTATTTTAATTTTACATTATTATAAAGTAATTAATTATTAGCTTTTCATTAAACTCACAAACCCTCTGCAGTTCCTTCATGAACCCCAGTTTGGAAAAACATTGACGCAATGTAATATTTAATGTACTTCATGTTGTTGATTTAATATTACTCTGTATTTTTTTTATCATTATGGTACAACATTATCCTATTTAAATCAATGTGATAAACGAGTTTGGTCAAAAGAAATCTAAAAGTAGTCTGATTATATTACCTGAAATGTGTAATGGATTACGTTACTAAATACAATTTTTGTCATGTAATTTGGAATCAGTAACGGACTACAATTTCTACCCAGCTCTGTTGTCAAGCTATTTGGCTATTTGTCAACTGCACAGCTTACCAGGGTTTACTGACGAAGCTCAGACTGAAGAAAATGACGTATTATATTACAGCAAATGTGACATGATATGCTAAAATATTTCAGAAATTTGGCGGTAACTTTCCTTGTGAATGTGACGGTTCTTCAGTTCACCACTAGATGTCGTTCTTACTCAAATAAGCACTCATCTTTTTGTCAAAGCTCGCGACAACTGGAACGCTCTGACGACAGATCTCGCGAGAGCTTGTGAACGCTTCCTCTTGGTTGGATAGCGGCTTCCTGACCGGACTTTTTCCCCCCTCCTTTTTTTTTTCTTGGGGGAAATTTCAACTTGTGTTTTCGCGGGTCCTCCAGGCCAAACAATTTCGGACAGCGTTTCGCGGTCGGTCTGCTGTTTGCGAACGACAGGCCTGACTTGTCTTTTGCCGTCTTTTGTCTGTGGGAGCGCTCGCGAGCCAGAGGCCGAATCGAAGCGACATTCCAGCGATGAAATAAACTGCATTTAGTGCACTTTTGCGCCTGTGGCACTCGCTCTTTCTACTTGACATCGAAATATTATTTGACATAGCTTCTGGAAGCATGACAGGGTGTTGAAATTAAGAGCTTACGAATCTCAGAAACTTCTAAAGACACAACTGCAAGGGTTTGTGTAGCAATTTGAAGGATTGGATGTCAGCAGAGACAACCTGGTTGTTCTCTTTGAAATAGATAACTGACAAGTATGGCACCAAAAAGAAGACCGGTCCCCTTGATTATAACCCCCACAGGAGAAGGACAGTCAACCAACATAGATGCAGCATCAGAGTACGTATATAGTTTGCTAAATCTGACATTTGTTTGGCTTACCTTCTTGCATACTTCAGTATGTCTCACCTGGTCCTGTTTTTCCTGTCTTTAGGGCCAACCTGGAGGCCTTGCAGAAGAAGTTAGGGGAGTTAGACTTGGATGAACAGCAGAGGAAGCGTCTTGAGGCTTTCCTCACCCAGAAAGCCCAAGTGGGTGAGCTCAAGGATGAAGATTTTGACCCCATATGTGAACTCGGTGCAGGTAACGGTGGGGTGGTCCACAAAGTCCGTCACAAACCTTCAAGACTGGTCATGGCCAGGAAGGTAAGCGATCGACAGACTTGTGCACCTGCTGCTAGTTTGCTCATGGCAGGTAATGCAATGTGATCAAAGGCTGAACTTTTTGTATTTCCCCCAGCTTATTCATTTGGAAATCAAACCAGCCATCAGGAACCAGATTATACGAGAGCTGCAGGTCCTGCATGAGTGCAACTCACCATACATTGTAGGGTTTTACGGCGCCTTTTACAGTGATGGAGAAATCAGCATCTGTATGGAGCACATGGTGGGACCAATGTTGTTGTTTAAGGTTTATAGCAAGAGTTCATAGCAAAAGTGTTACAGCACACTGACATGTATTTGTCCGCAGGATGGAGGTTCTTTGGATCAAGTGCTGAAGGAAGCCAGAAGAATCCCTGAAGAAATTTTGGGCAAAGTTAGCATAGCTGTAAGTATTATCATCCTCCTCTGTTGTATCTGTTTCAAATAATGCTTTTTAGAGATTGATGACAAATCAACCATACTGACACAACAATGATTAGTTGGTTAGCAAGGTTGGCTAGATTGTCTAGATTTTTAAAGCCTAACCAATATTAGGCGTTCTTCTTTAAGTGTAACAAATGTAAGGGCACTACTTCTTGTTGAGGGTTGTAATGTGTTGACACTCAAACTCTGTTTTTGGAAGGTGCTTTTGTTCAAAGTGTGTTTGAGGTGTGCATATTATCGTTAGATATGTTCTCCAAATTTGCTGCTTTTAACAAAATTACTGGTACAATTGTTTGACATATTATTTGACATAGCTTCTGGAAGCATGACAGGGTGTTGAAATTAAGAGATTGAATTGAATTGATTGGTTCACATCAAATCTGCTGTGAACAATATTTTTTTATTAATGCATGATCCAGAAGTCTTTTTTAAATTATTTGTTTTGCGCAGATAACAGTTGTACTATGAACTTTATGTATTTGTTGAATATCCATTAGTTACCCTGTATGATCCTTTACCAATTTTACTATAAAGCGATTTCATAAGACCAGCTAGTCATTCAGACTAGTCAGTTTGAAAGTATTTCTAATACGGTTATCCAGCTAGGTTGACTTTTGTGATAGAATAAAAATATTGATACTATATCATTTGTTCCATATATATTGCCGATATTAGTTGTGCTTATTAATTTCCCCTATTTTGACATTTACCTTTACCATCATCTAACGCTCATTAAGTGTTAGATAAAAATAAAATAACCTAAAAAATTGTATATTGTGGTGTTGTGATGTCTTTTAGTTCTAAGTGCTTTATTTTTGTCTTACTTGGACAAACAGTATTGTATTTTAATACTGTCCATTTACTGGTTATCGGCAATAACATGAAAATAATTACCATCTTGTTGGTATCCGGGAGAATTTTAATATTGGCGCATCCCTAGAATATAGTTTAACTCTACCAGTTTCTTGTTTTTGTTGTGCTGTTAATTACGGTAATTGTGTTTGTAATACTATATGTAAAGAAATTGTGCATATACATGGATAATGCACATGTGAAAAAACTATAGGAATCTATTAAATGAAAAGTACATGAAACAGCTATAGGAATCCATTAAATGAAAAGTATAGAGGGGAACCTGCTCTTCTTATTGTCTAAATGCAGAATCTACACAACCTCCATCGTAACATGTCTGGCAATAGTATGCACAGACTGCAAAATAATAAAGCTGTGACCACACCCACAGATGTGCAAACTCCCTTTTAAGTCAGAGTCACCAAAACATGCACATTTTTCAACACACATTTAACTTATTCTTCCAAATGAATAGGGTTGAACTTCTGTTTCACATTTGATCATGACAAAATACAAACATTTTAGCACAAAGTCCAAACAAAGGTGCAGAGATCTGTTTATGAGTGTCCATACTGTTTATTGCACGTGTGAGCAAATGCATCTCAGATTTCAGTAATCACAAAGCAGAAGTTGTTTTGTAAAGACTAAATCATGTAAAATGTTCTGTAAATTCAGGAAGCTAGATACCACATTGACCGTTAAGAGATAAACCCTAATGATGATATCTATAACTTTCTTTCCACAGGTACTCAGAGGTCTGGCATATCTTCGGGAGAAACACCAAATAATGCACAGAGGTACACACAGAGCAACATTCCTTACTAATATCTTAGAAAACGTACGTGTGCATACAGGCGCTGGATGGCAGCAGGAAGTAGCCCCCTAATGCAGCTATTGAAATTACATAAGAAGCTTAAAAATTATTATTATAGAGATTAGGCCTCATTTTTTCAAAGGTATTTACTGAAATTCTAACCAGAGACCTTCAAGCAACTGCAAACCTGAGATTAAATGAAGCAAAAATATTGCAAAAAATTATTATTATATTATTTAATTGCCAAACATCAATCTTCTACAATTAGGGTGCTTTCACGCTAGCACTTTTGGTGCGCACCCGGATTCGATTGACGTCAGAGTTCGGTACGTTTGGATGATGTGAACGCTGTCTTCCGAACTCGGGTGCGCACCTGTGAACGTATCCGAGTCCGCTTAAAAAGGGTGGTCTGGGGTACGGTTCAAGTGAACTCCGGTATGGTTCGCTGCTGATGTGAACGCAATCGTACCAAATCACGGAAGTGAACCGCTATTAATGACATATTATTTGATAAAAATGTGTGTTTGTGTGTGTTTCACTCACTTTCTTGATGAGCGTGACTGACGCGCTGCAAGCAGAGAGCTGTATATCTCATTTCTGTTCACCTTCAGAGCTGCTGAACGCAAAAGAGAACGCAGACGCAAACGAACCGCGGTTCGGACCCAAATAATATAATGTGAACACAGTCCAGCGGGGGCAGGGGGAGGGGGGAGCAATCGAACTCGGGTTCGGACCAAGCAATCAAGCCAAGTGTGAAAGCACCCTTAAAAGTCTTTAAAAAAATAAATAAATAAAAAACACTACATAGGCATTTTTTGCAAGTAGATCACAAGCTACCATAGAAATAGCTTCAGTGTGGCACAACCAACATTTGAGCAATAATACTATGTCTGAAAATGCAAAGTATCAGATTCTCTGTCGGGTTGTATGAGGGTCTGAAGGAGCCACACTGGATTTAAAGGGTTAGACAGGGAGGGTCAGGTCTATAGTTGTGCTGTTGTGGCAGGGAGCGTTGGCCTGCTTGCGAGGAGCTGTTGAGGAGCCCAGCTGGTAATTACAGCCTCGGATGTGATTACATGGCAGCCGCACCCTGCAACCCCCTCCCTTCTTTTTCCTTTCCCACTCTCACCCCTCTGTCCACTCCCAGTGGGTGTTAGGGCTGAAGGAGGGCCCGTCATGTGTGGAATCATTACATGTCTGCTCCTCTTGCCCTGTGTTTAAGAGTAGAGAGGTGGAAAGTGGCTTGCATGTCTGTCTTTTCTGCTGCGACGGTGTTGTCGGAGCTAGCTTTGCAATATGAAGAGCATCTTGCGAAATGTTTTTGCTGGGCGTGCTGGAGAAAGGGCATTTGAACAGGGATGAAAAGCCAGGTGGTGCCGCTGGGATTTGGACCCCGGCCCTCCATCTTACATGGTCTTTCTCTCTGGTCCATACAGACGTTAAGCCCTCCAACATCCTGGTGAACTCGCGCGGCGAGATCAAACTGTGCGACTTTGGCGTGAGTGGCCAGCTCATCGACTCTATGGCCAACTCCTTCGTTGGAACACGGTCGTACATGTCGGTGAGTCACCCGCCCACTTCCCTCCCCAACCCCCAGTCCTTCTCGTTCCAAGCCCTGTGCCGGTGCCCAGGATTCTTCCATGTGGAGGGGAGGAAGTCGCTGCCAGGTTTTAGCCCACTCCTCCTGGCCACCTGCAGGGTGTGGCGCCCCACCCTAGTAGAGCTTTGACTTTCTCTCTGCTCTCTGCCTTGACAGCCGGAGAGACTCCAGGGTACACACTATTCAGTTCAGTCGGATGTGTGGAGCATGGGCCTATCACTGGTTGAGCTGGCTATTGGACGCTACCCCATCCCCCCTCCTGATGCCAAGGAACTCGAGGCCATATTTGGCCGGCCAGTGCTGGACACAGGTGGGGCAGAAGGCCACAGCATGTCCCCAAGACCCAGGCCTCCAGGACGACCGGTTAGCGGTAAGACCTTGTTTAATTTCCCCAAACATTGTCATTAGTTTTAAGCGCATTCGATTTTCTCTATATTCTGCGTAATATGCGTGTTTAAGTTGAGCCTTGCAAATTGTATTCCCCCAGGACACGGAATGGACAGCAGGCCAGCCATGGCTATATTTGAGCTACTGGACTACATTGTCAATGAGGTCAGAGAATTTGCTTAGCGTGCAACTTACTTCCTTTTTGCTTATTTTTGCCTTTTAAAGGATTTTTATGTAGCAGTTTCACTTCAATATCACCCCTTTTTCTACTCCCCACCTGTCTCTACATCTGCAGCCACCACCCAAGCTGCCCCATAGCGTCTTCACCACAGATTTTGAGGAGTTTGTGATGAAATGGTGAGCTCCTATGTGTTATCACTGGTATTTTTATTGTATGAACCTGCAAAATCTTCAGTGTTGAACAAAACAGCATCTGAGCTATTGCAAAGTTGGACCATGATAAAAGGGCCATAGTACAGGGATGTTCATTCTAGCTCCCGGAGGGCTAACCTGCCTCAACACACTTGCCTGGATGTTTCTATTAATTCTGAAGACATTGATTAGCTTGTTCAGTTGTGTTTAATTAGGATTGGTGCTAAACCTTGCAACATAGTGGACCTCCAGGATTGGACACCTCATATGTAGTACAGTTTGTTGAATGCAGGTTTGAATCTGGACTGCGCTGTTCCCAGTCTCACACGTACTTTCTCTATTAATTTCTTGTAAATCTTCACTGATCGCATTTAAATGTACTTTAAAAGTTCAATAAGACTAAAGCAATAACTTGTCCTTTTAAAATGTCACGCCAACGGCGTAGTCTGACTGAAATCTACCAGTTTGGTTTTTGCAAAGTCAGATTAACTGATCTAGATAATGTAATGTAGTTTAGATTTGCCCGGTATGTGCACTTGCTCCGAAAGAAAGTGGTGTGACATGCTTTACTGATGTTTTTTTTTGTGTGTTTTTCACAGCCTAATTAAGAACCCTGCTGACAGAGCTGACCTTAAGATGCTAATGGTATGTACATTTCCCTGTATGGTATCATATTCTGAACTATATTACAATTTTAGTTTTTTATCACAACATCTAGAAAGTGGAATAACATGATAGGAATTAAAGAGTGAGAGCTCTTTGGAGTGACAACATATCGGTAATACTTTACAATAAGGTTCATTAGTTAACATTAGTTAACTACTGTTGTTAATATGAACTAATAGGGATGTAACGATTAATCGCAAGCTGGTTGAAAATCGATTCAAATATGTGACGATTCAAATCGGTTAAGATGCTAAACAAATCGCGATTCAATTAGGGGTAGGAGTTTATATGAATGTATGTCTGAGTAGGAGTTTATATGAATGTATGTCAGAGGGGAACTTACTGTCTTTAGAAAAGTTGAAATGGTATTTTTTCATCATGCCTCTGTATAATGCTTATTAAAGTTCATAAGTGCAGCGCTACTTTGTTTACAGCGGAAACCAAGGAAACGCTTTAAGCACCACCTGCTGGCAGAGAGTGAATCTGCGTCTCATTCAGCTCGTCTGCTGTTTCTGTTTCATGCAGATATTTTTTATGTATAGTTTCACAAAACTGAAGTCAAACCATTCTGTTTTTGCTTCATATTTCAAAATTATGCAATCTAATTTAGATTAAAAATGCTCATGTTGCATGTATTGCAGCATCTTTGTTTGGATCATGATTAAAATGCAGTGGTTGTCTCATTTTAAATGGAAAGAGCACAGACAAAGCCTTAGTTTGTTTATATGAAGAGATTTATTTTATTTGTGTTATTTATTTGATTTGGGGTTTGTTTTAAAATTTAACAATTTAGTTTTGTTATTTACATTTACATTATATTTAAATTTTGTCATTTAGCAGACGCTTTTATCCAAAGCGACTAACAAATGAGGACAATAGAAGCAATCAAAACCAACAAAAGAGCAATAATATACAAGTGCTATATTAGTATATTATTATAGTGTTATATTTAAATTTCACAAAGAAAAGTGCAGCATTTTGTCCAAGCAATAATAAAAGGACACATTTAATTTATAATTTGTCTTAAATCTCACTTTGTAAAAAAAAAAAATCGTGAATCGAATCGTGAAATCAAAATCGTGAGTTGAGTGAATCGTTACATCCCTATGAACTAAGCATGTACAATACTTCTACAGCATTTATTAATCTTAGTTAATATTAATTTCAACATTTACTAATGCATTATTAAAATCAAAATTGTGCTTGTTAACATTAGTTAATGCACTGTGAATTAACATGAACTAACAATGAAAGACTATTTTCATTAACTAACTAATGGAAGCTTATTGTAAATTCATACCAACATATCCAGGTTTTAGCCATGTTAGTAGAGCAATTAGCTGTAGTTACAACTTGAATATGTAGTATTGACAGTAGGTACTCCTATCAGTAATATGATGCATTGTAGAATATCAGGCATTACAAAAAATAATACTTGTAGGTGTAAATTGATGTATAAATAGTTAGAATCAAGGCAGGATGCAAATAAAATAAACATCTGCTGCTTGGCTCCAAAACCTGCTCATGGTGTAATCGATCATGTGATGTTCATTCACAGGGCCACACGTTCATCAAGCGGGCCGAGGTTGAGGAGGTGGATTTTGCTGGATGGTTGTGTAAAACCATGGGCCTTCACCAGCCCAGCACACCCACTCATAGTGCTGAATGAACGCTGGCTCACAGCGTAGTCACCCATGCCATCCTCATCCTCCGCTTTACTTCTCTCCTTTCTTCCCTCACAGGCCTGTATGCTTGTAAGCCTCTGACACACCGCTGTGCACTCTTTTGCTGTTCTCTGCTTGCTCTTCCCTTCCACTGAGGTGCATTCTGGGGCATTGTTTTATGAGAGCCCCTGGTGTTGAAACACAGTCATTTGAATGAATATGGAGATTAGAGTCACTTAAGTGGAGTGGCTGTATTTTTAACGGCCACATTATTCAGGAATGTCCAAATTGGTAAAGATCAGATAGGTTTTGTTTGTATAACAGCTATTTCACTAGTTTTTTGATGTTTTTGTTTTCTTTTCACGGTCGGTTTATTAATTCATTGTGTTTTTTTTGTTGTTTTTTTTTGCTGAAGCGCTATTCTTTGGCATTTAGTGTTACACTGTGTTAAAATGTGTAGCTTGGTTCAATGGCAAGCATTTAATTGAGAATCAACTGCCATTTGCAAAGAAAGAAAACCAAAGAGGGCTTCTGTGGATCATAGAGGTTGGTTTATTACAAAGATGATTATAAATGCAAGATGGCCAAATCAGCAACGATCAAGTGCATACGTACAGGTGTTTAGCTCGTGCATTGCAGGTAGCACTGCTAGTGCATGGTCAAGTAATCCATCACGCCAACTAATGGCCATACTGTAAGTTTGCAAACATTAGCAGAAAGAAACATAAGTTTAATTAGAGGTCCTGTATCAGACGCCCTTTGTCCTACTTGCTGTGCCCGTGGAAAAGATTGGTCATTTAGTATTCATAAACCTATAATGTTTTTTTTTTTTGTTGTATTATTTTTGTTCGTTTTTGTTTTTTACAAAATCTTGCTTCATTTTCCAACTTAAAATCATCTTCAGAAGAGTATATTTGGGAAGAATTATTGTTTATAACTTATGCTTCAATGTTCTTTTTTTCCCCCTGCGTTAGACTTCAAGTTTGAATACAACCAGGGTTGCACCTAGTGCAGTGCTTTTACAATAATCCCAATGAATTTAAACACATCAAAGCTATTTCAACCAAGACCACAACAGGTACATTCATAGTCTGGTCTTCAGTGGTATATAAAGTGAAAAGTAACGTCTCAGGCCACCATGTACAGTGCTATGCAGATCAAATGAACCTCAGCAGATATTGCTGTATTAGTAGGTCTTATAAATACACGGGTGTTACAGATGGGCATTGTGAAGTGTGGCTAAAGCCCACTTGCTCTAAATAGCTTTGTGTTTCTCTTTTTTTTTTCTCTCTCTAGTACTTTTCGGTAACATTGAAACTATTACACACTGACATTCAGCTTCAACCAAGTGATGTGTATGAAAATATGTGTGCAGTACAAATGGTACTGTTTTCAGTCTTAAAATAGCATTTATTTTTGTTTTGTTTGTTTGTTTTGGCCTAGTTTAGATAAGCGTATAGAAGTCATTTTATTACCATATGGAATGTGTTGAATACAGTTCTAATATAAAAATAAAACTTATTTGTGAATGATAATTTGGCTGTAGTTGTTGTCAGTCTTATGTTTGGATAATGTTTAAAGATTTTATTGCAGTGTACTATATTTAATATAAATTGTTAAATAATAAGAGTGAACATTTCATTACATAATTTAAAACATAAGACATATAGGCCCGGTTTCACAGACGGGGCTTAGAGTAAGCCAGGATTAGATCAAAGTTAAATTAGGACATTTAAGCAATTTTTATGAACGTGCTTAGAAAAAAACATTACTTGGTGTGCATCTTGAGACAAAACAAAGGCACTGATATATTTTAAGATCAGTCAGTGCAAGTTTCTTTCAGTTGAAACGGCTCAGACTTACATTTTAGTCTAGGACTAGGCTTAAGCCTTTTCTGTGAAACCGGGGGATAGACAGCTAAATAAACATGTGATTTGCATTATAGCTGTTAATTTTTGGTATATTTTAGCATGGCTGTAATAACATCCAGTACCGGGATGTGCATATTATAAAATGGTTTATTAATACTATATAATGTATTATAATTTTTTTTGTCTAAATTAAGCCAATGGTAATACAGATAACATACTTTGCACACTTTGTGAAATTATGGGATGTTTTGAAAAAGAAAAAAAAATAGATGATCATTTAGCCAATGCTTCAAGAATATGCATTTATTAACATAAAATGCATTTGTGCACCTTTACAGCTTCTTTTAATTATGAATCAATTTTAAGTGTCCCAATAATACTGCCCTCTATGTCTAGTGTGTGTTAGTTCATCATGCTCGTCTCCTACTTAATACTTCAGCATTAAAGCACAACTCGGTGTCATACATAATTACGCTCCTTTGCGTCCACTCCCTGTTTTACAGGAGAGTCCTCAATTGTACAGTCACTCTCAGAGAGGTCATATACTGCTCCTCCTGTTTTTGAGAACTTTCAGTCCGGCAGCAGGTAAGCGGGCAAACGGGTCTCTTAAGTGGTGGAGGATAATCCATGTCTGTCCCGCTGGTCGACTGCACTCATTGCTTCTCTCAGCATGATTTTGGTGAGTATGGAGAATCACAGTACGCATTTAGTTGTTGTGTTACTTATTTTTAATTGCTGTTCATAGCGTTTTGGAGTGTTTGGTTGTTACATATAAAGGAGGAAAACCTTTCAAAAAGGTGTAGCAGCAAGTGAATAGTGTCACTTCTATCACGACCCCTTGAGAGTAGGTACAGACTATGAAGCTGTATTAATTTGAGATGGTGGAGGGTGTGTGCATATGTATTGTGGGGGGTGCTGCTGGCAGACCCTGAGTGTCCTGGAATGTGCCATGGCTTGTTCTGGGGTGGGACTCCATGACCTCAGGCAATGGGATGGGTGGGTGCGACTGCATTTGTGCACACAGGGGAGAAAGAAGGACGGTTAACTCGTTATTTTGGCGCACACACTCACCCAAAGTACACGTGCAACACCCCTGCAAACAACTTTGTACAAATACAGGCCGGTTTTACCAGCGATATCCTTGTGAACTCCACTGTTGTGGTAATGTCATGAGTGATGGTGGCCACTGTGGCATGATAACAGCCTTTAACTGTATTCCCCAGAGGAGAGCAGCATGGGGGAATGCTGTTTCTTTAAGCAAGAGGGAGAGCAAGAGAGAGAGAGAGAGAGAGAGAAAGGGAGGGACCTTTTTGCCCTCCAGAAACCAGGAAGGGAATTGAGTTGATCTGCTAGTGCTTTGGTTAGCGCATACAGAGCTTTGAACAGCAGGGATAGCTAAGAGAGAGAGAGCTCCACAGAGGAGGAGAGAAGAAGAGTGAAGAGCTAACCCATAACAAGCACCGCCACGGCCATCGCAGGTGAGCACATTTCCCCCTGCTTGTCCCCTGTGTTGTCTGCACAGGGCCTATCGACTGAAGGGAGCAAGGCTGAGGAGGAAGGAATGAGGGAGGGGGACAGAGAGAAAGAGTATGTGTGTAGGGGGTAGGAGGGGGCTCCTGTGCCAGTGAGGAATTATAGCTCGTTTTCTTTGGTCTTCCTAATAACTGCTTTAGTACACCTTCGCTTCACTGGCATTGCTTTAATAAACTTTTTTTCTGTACTTACAGTTGTTAACTTTTTTGTTGTTGTTTGGAGGCAAGCCCTTAAGGGGTGTGTTTGTCAGAGGTTAGACAAGTGGACAACGTAGTAGGAAGGAACCAATAATAATTCCAAAGGACAAGGTACAGTGCTAAGCACTAGGGTCCACTTATTTTTTTAAACCCTTGTTGTCATTCATGAAGAAACAAACTCTGATAGCTTGTGCACACACCGTTGGCTTTTTTTTTTTTTGTCTCAAAGTGTATTTATACTGGTTACTGTTATGATGAAATATTTTAGGTAAAAAAAAAGTCTCATTTGGGGCAAGAATGCTGAATATGTCAAATGATGTAGTGTGATAATATAAATGTATTGTATTGTAATTCTACAGAGTTGTGTTCGGATCCCTTTGTCTTTTTTCATACGTACAGAGCTTGGCACTGCTTGTTGGCTGGTCTGTACTTTTAATACCTGGCATCCTGCTAGCAACACACGGTAGTGTATAATTCAGCTCTGAATGCTTACGTTGAAGCAAGCTCTCAGATGTGGGGGTGGCAAGAGCAAACAGTTTGGGACTTGTAGTTCTTAGCAGTGGCCTAGAAGCAGGTGAAGTCATTCTTAAGGACTGCGCTTCCCAGAGTGCCTTGCCCTTGGCCATACAGGAAAGGGAACAGCCGGTAGCCTATCCTAGTGGGGAGGTGTGGTGATTGAGTAGCGGGCAAGCCAATCGCAGAGGGGGAAGTGAAGCCAGAGCAGTGGGCTGAAAATAGAGTGGGGGAGTTAGTAGGTGGCTGCCTGTGTGGGATCAGGCAAGGGCTTGCCTGTGTAACTAGGGCCACTCAGAAGTTTCCTGTCTGCAGTTGCTCCAGACCAGAGCCCTGCCCAGGCACGCAGGCAGGCAGAGGAAGACTGAGCTGACCCACAGGGAAACAAAATTCTGGCCGGCCGGTAAGAGCTCCAAATGCACTCTCACTCTCTCTGGTGTCTGAGACGGGAAAGGCAAGCTAGAAGAGAAATAATGGAATCTTTAAAGGGGAAAGAGAGGGACTTGGCTCGATTAAGTTCAGAGCGCTTGACCCACTTGCAGATGGCATAGAGATGGAAAACGGAGGCCTGCTGTATTAAGGTATGACTTGGTGAGCTTCTGTGCATCGAGTTTCACTTTCCAAGTACTTTTTTAACCGAGCTATGTCTTTGTTGTGATTCTTATTTTTGTCTGATCTGACTGTTAAAAATTGTCATTTAATAAAGAAAATATTTTCAAGCAGATTCATTTAAGTTTTGGTCACAAAAGGTTGTTAACTGTGGGTTTAATACTTTGGCATCTCCGGTGGACTCTGGTGAGATGGTTTCAAATAAAGTGAAATTCACATCAAAGACGTCCTGCTCATTGAGATCTCTAAGAATCTTGGACTTTGGAAAGTTTTTTCCTCTTCTCTTGGCAGATCCCCTGTAGGCTTCTCTGCCCCCTCATTCTTTTTATAGCTGTGCCATAATGCACATCAACATCATCTCCCTTGGTAAGGGTCTTAAACAAGGTCTCATGGCTTGTCAAATAAGTAGACTACATGTTTGTCCTGGACTCAAAGGAAGCTGCAGCCTCTTTCGCTCTTTAAAAAAAAATTATTATTCAAATGCAGATCATTGCCAACCCATACTTGTTCGACTCGTTTTCACTAGTGCAGGTACAGTGAGGACGCAAGGGGTATTTTTATTCACAGATGACGCCCAGTGTCTGAATAATGCACAGACAAGGCTCCTTGTCTCACTGGGGTGAGGCCGATCTTTATTGTCTTTTGCTTGTTTAAGTGGCAAAGAGATTCTTACCCACCATAAACCAGTTAACACTGTGTATAGTTAAATTACCTGACAGGGTCGTTTCAGGTCAGCATTTATGACAGGAAAGGTATGTGTGAACTTCATGCTGATACATCCTCCAGTGTTTTTTTTTTCTTTTGTATTAACTTAATGTGTTTTGTTGTTTATTTCACTGAGCATGTGTTTTGTTACATCTATGAAATATCTGATTTTTTTTTTTTGCTTTTTAAAAACGGACTAAATATTAGTTTTTTTATGTTTTGTTTGCCTTTGTGTTTATTTAAAGTTTCAATTGCTAGACGTCCAGTGTGAATTGGTTAGGTTTTTATGCACTTGCACGTACAAAATATTTGACTAGCTTTTGAATGCTTATGAAATAGAAATTTGAAATTTTATTTGAACTTACACAATCCTTCTGAAAATTTAAGGAAAATTGTCTTCTGTTGTAAGGACATGTAAAGCATCTGTTTTTGAGTCCTTGTGCAGTGCAGGGCTGAGGGCTGAAGGCAGTAGACGTTACCAGCTACTGTTTGGCCAAAAAGTATAATTCTAATGCTTAAGTAATCTTTGAGCTTTTAGAACACACTTTGAATTGGCTCTCTGAACAAGGTTTAGTTTTATTACGTCTGGAGAACAGTGGACATTTGTGAAACATTTTTGAAGTGATCAAATTAAAGACTTCTGCTGGGAGATGGGCTGCTGCAAGCTAGCATCACTATCGGTAATCAGAGAGCTCATCTCATTATTCTCTCATTGCACTCTTTAAAGGGCCTTCTTCCACTTGTTCTTATCTGCTGAGAGTCTGTCGACATGATGAGTGAGGCCTCTGCCTTGGTTTCCTTGACAGTAATGTGGAATCCAATTGCTGTAAGTTTATGCTCTTGCCCCCATTCGCTATTGTGGAGCTCGACCTCCAGCAGGTGGAGGAGTCCTTGACATACTTGCCTTAGTGTGATCGTTCAGAGATATGCTGGGAGGTAGAGCTGAAAAAGAAAATCCTGGGTGGGTTGTCATGTCTTTTTGCCTCCTCAGCAGAGGCAGAAAAGGGAAGTGGAAGCTGTGGTGGACTGGTGGTCGAGTGCAGTGCAGTGTCTGGGAGAGCTGGTCATCTGATAACAGAGCGGGTTCTGTTACACCATCACCAGAGTCATGCAGGAAGTCTTCTTCCGCTCAACCGGCCAGGCTGCCGCAGCAGCAGAAGAGCTCAAGACACGGACTGTGGCCTGAGCGCAAGGGCACCGGGAGGGCTGGTGTAACGCTGCCGCCATTACTCAATTTTGTTTCTGTTTCATTTGTTGGTTTTCTTGCTCTTTCCTTATTTCCTGGCCCAGCCACAGTTTGTCCAAAAGACCCTGAAGTTGTGGGCAGCTCAAAGACAGATGCAGGGAGTTAGGCCTGGAAAAGTTTGGTCAAACTATGAGGGGGCGTCGTGGCATTTTCACACGTGGGCTTCATTCTAACATGGGATTCTAACAAAGCTGCTGCTGGTCTAGAAAGATTGTATGCATGTTGTTGCTTTTGAAGCTGGGTTTCTTGCCTTATCTGCTCTACATTTTCCTGTATATCTGATATACTTCTGTAACTAAGACCTTTAATATCTCACCATAAAGAGAACATAGTTACTTGTACTATTGACCCCATGACATAAGATCGATTTTTTTCTTCCTTAAAGGAGGACGTGATTTTGTGTCTATAGAAGGTTCCAGCAACTAAAGTGAAGTAAAATAATTGTGCTAGTGTGCACTTGTTTCAAGCAGCCTCACCCAATACCTTTTGGGGGGGCATTGTGAATACAAGTCTGGATTTTTGGCAGCCTACTGACATATCTCCAGTGAAACGGCCCAGCACTTCAACTCCAGTTTTATCAGTTGTTCACCCACTTCCTGCTTGCTCTTTTTGCGACCAATCATGCTTCCCTAACCAATGCTGGAAGGAGTGACTTATTTGCAGGGCCTTGCTCAAAATCCTGTTCTTCTTGGAACCAGTCAGCCCCTCTATATACTGTTTACGATTATCCGGTAATATCCTCTCTGCCTTGACCTTGAACCCTGTCAACCTAGTGTAGTGACTCCATTTCCCTCCCTCATGAGGCAGGAGGAGCTAATCACACAAACACACACACACTAGCTTGTACATACATACTGAGTGGACATGCATGCCAGAGGGATGCCCTGTGTACATAAGTCACATGTTTGGCATTAATCCTCTCAAAAGATTCTTTCGAAGGATTCCAAAGCTCTCGTCAAATGCACAGGTGTGACTGGTGAAGAAAGAAAGTTAATAGAAAGACACCGAAGTGTTTCGTAAAACCCTGCTGCTTGTTTTGGTTTATGTCATTTAGTCAATGTGTGTTCCTGGAATGTGTGACGTGCTTGCCTAAGATGTTTCATTCTGAGGTGTCAGTTTTCGGTTCATATAATTAGCAAGTAAATTTACCATTTGGTGTGTTTTGCTGGATTAGCGTTGTTTTAAAGTTAGTTGAGGAGAGATGCAGCTGCATTCTAAGAACATAACCAAACACATTACCCTAGATACAATTTGATTGACAGTAGTTACCTCATGATTCTTATTAAAAGATGTTACTGTGTTGGCGATGTTATTTCCAACGGATTACACAATTCTGAACTATTTCTTTACTAGTTATATTGTAACCTTTCATACCAATAGGTAATGTGCTAGTTGAACTTCTAAACTCGTTTATTTTACACTTGCCCAGATGAATTATAACAATTCAAATACTCATTAAGACAGTTTGACAGTCTCTGAAATTTATTTTCGATAGCCTCACTTCACATTGCCTGGGAGGGGCTGTTCGGGGAGAGTGGGGGCTGGGGTGGGATGAGCATTCGTAGTAACTTGTGGTTTGACTTGCAAAGTAGTTGAGACCTGTGCGTGCGGCCAGCAGAAAAGGTCTGAAATGAGACGTTGGGGCCGTTTCATGGCCCCTGTCACCCATAGCCATTAATAAGTGATGAAGAATGTTGGGAGCCCTGAGAAGGTGTCAGGATCAGGTTTGTTTGCACTGTTTCCTCTTTCTTTCAGCTTTGCATTGGGTTTATTTAGGGACAGAGATGCTGCTTAACTGGTGCCTTGCTAACACCCACAAGCTGAAGTGCAGAGAGATAACTTTTGGTTTTGTGTCCCTTCTGAGAAACTCCCTTATGATAGCAAAACTACTCTTACTCTCTTTCTCTGAAATTCATGTTTTTTTTCTGATTTTATAGATTTTTACAGGTGTGGCACAGCGCAGGGGGTAGAAGGGGGGGGGGGGGGGGGGGGGGGGGGGGGGGGGGTTATCAGAGAGATAACAAAACCACAGAGAAAAGTGTGAGGTATCAAAGCTTGCCCTACAGGTAAGTAGATGGTACAGCTTGCCCATCATTTAGCTCAAAGGTTAAGAGAGAGACAGAGAGAAGGGCTTAAGCCATTGGCTTATGGGCATTACCATCTAACTTAAGTCAAGATGTGGTCCAGTGGGGGACTATTATTGGAATGCCTTCACTGAAGTGTACTATATAGAATTGTGTAGTGCATATGTGTCCTAGTTTATGGTATTTTCATCATGTTCTGACACTGAACTCTTTAACTGTATTTGCTGAAATCAGACAGCATGAAAAAACTGCATACAAAAGGTGAGCTATTATGCATTATGTGGATGACATACTAAATGTCATCCACATAATGCAAGCAAGACAGGTAGTGGGGGTCAGATTTGCTGCTGTTTTACTTTCCCACTACCTCTCAATTGCTACACTAATAGTGACCTGACTTTGTGCCAGCTGTCAAGGTGTGGAGGAAGGCAGCTTTGTTCATGCGTGAGAGAGAGAGAAAGCAAGCAGCCAGGTTGAGCAGGTCTTGCATACATACCAAGGGGCTTGATCTGAAGGAATGTCATTTGAATTCATTGCTCTTATTGAGTATAATCCCCTTGTGGCCTCACCCCCTGCTGGGTCACTCTGGCAGATGGAGGGGCGGGGGGTAGTTAGGCTGTTTGGTGTTCACGTGTGAGCATGTGTTTGCCAATGGACAAATCAAGGAGAGTTGCCTTTCAGAGCCCCTCCCTCTACCCTCGAATGTACTGTAGTCGATCATTTTAATCTCCCCCCACACGTGATCAAGGGGACAGGCCTTTCCTGAAACTTGGCACACAGTGTTGGGTGGGGTAACCGGCTCAGACCGGATTGACAACCTCCCTATTTAATACTGTTCCCTTGCAGCCCTGCGTGTGACCTCCTACTCTTCCTCCTCCTTCTCTAGTGGATTTTTTTTCCACTCGGGCCTTTAGCCGGCAACCCCCTGCACCCACCTCCCTTCCCCAGAAGCCAACTGACACGCAATTTAGTGCACATGGTACCCAGCCCTACTCTATGTGCCGTACACTCCCCCACCCCAGCAAAGCTGCACAGTACAGATTCTCCTTTTCCACTGCCATCATGACAGCAGGCTTGCCACCCTATGACATGCTGCTACATTTGAATTCAGTTAACACCCTAAACTGATTGCTGTAAACAAGAAGGCTGTTTAGATTGCTTTTCAAGTCAGATTAAAGTCTCAACTCCCACAAGTTGAAGTCAAACAGCATCTTTTTGACAGCATCACGAGATCTTGTACATAACCTGTAGATTGTTTGATTGTCATAAAGACCACTTTAAAGCAAAATTTTTTGCGCCATCAGTACACAGCAAATAGATAAGGTTAGGCAAACATTTTTAATAGTGAAAAAGAAACTGTGGTGAACTGAACTATAAGTTCTACATGTGTTCTGTAATAGTACTTGGGGTTAAAAAAATATGCCATTATCATATGCATAATTGATACCTTTTCTTCATTTCAATAATTACACCAATTCCCTGTTGACTTTAAAATAAGTCTTGCAACCAGCACATTGTGTATTTACAGTCATGGCTTGTTGTCAGAATGTCCTTTTATAAATTGATGCTTCCATTTGTGGTTTGGATAATCTTGACCAGTGGTCTTTCATATAGTAGCCACCATTTTGCCACTATCTATTAGCCTCTTTGCTTAATTTGCATACAGGGCTTGGTCATTCTACCCTGAATGGTAATAGAATGCAAAGAGAAGGGACAGCATAAATATGGTCCAAATATAAAGTGTTAGTGTATTAAGCAGCAGGATGAATTGAGCTCTTCAGGTCATTTGTAGTAGTACTTTGTAGTACATTTATGTAAAGTACTTTGCCTCAATTTTGTATCAATGATATTTCTTTTAATATTTGCCAGCCACTTTGTCACTTTATGATTAGTAACTGTTATTGTTCCTCAAAATTCTTAGACGGGCAGACGTACAGACGGCAGGACGGACGGACGGGTGGCGGCGGCGATTGGCGGCTCGGCGGCAGGCTGGTGGAAAATGTCGTCGGGAGCAGGTGGGCGGGGAAGACGTGAGGGAAGGGCCTGTGGGGGAGCAGGCGAGGTAGAGGAAGGACCAGTGGGCATCCCCTTCCCAGAGCACAGTGCTGACCTGCTAGGCAGTCTCAACCGCCAACGGCTAAGTGGGCTGCTGTGTGATGTGCTACTAGTGGCTCAAGAGAGAGAATTCCCTGCCCACCGCTCCGTGTTGGCTTCCTGCAGCACCTACTTCCACAAACTTTTCACCTCGGGCCTGGCTGCTGACCGCCAGAAAGTCTATGCGCTGGACTTTGTGCGGCCTGAGGCGCTGGCCG
This sequence comes from Sinocyclocheilus grahami, assembly GCF_001515645.1. NCBI lineage: Eukaryota > Metazoa > Chordata > Actinopteri > Cypriniformes > Cyprinidae > Sinocyclocheilus > Sinocyclocheilus grahami. The sequence goes on along the minus strand of NW_015505260.1, from coordinate 541,169 downwards.
CCCTCTTGGACTTTGCCTACACAGCCACACTCACAGTCAGTCGAAACAGTGTGGTTGACATCTTAAGTGCCGCCCGTGTGCTGGAGATCTCACCTGTCCAAGACGTCTGCACACACCTGCTGGACACCAAAGTGCTCTCCCCGCCGGTGGGTAACGTGTGTTTTTTACAACTTGACTAATGAATGTTTTGGAGCGATATAATGATGTAGTCCCATTTCTTTTTGCAGGTGGGCAGTGAGCAAGAAAAAGACCAGGAAGAGGAGGAACAAGGAAAGAATGGAAAAGAGCAGGGCATCCGGCTGCGTGCCCATGAGTACTTGGAGTTCTTCCAGAGGGGGGCACATTGGGGTAGCAGCTGCAGCACGCCAGAGCTCAGGGACCTGCCTGCACACCTGCACTTTAGCCAACGCAACGGTGCTGACAGCAATGGCACGCCCATCGGCCCTGCTGACTACTACTCCTCACTGGCCCAAGCCCTATCACAGCCACCTCGTGAACCCGAAGACAAGGATGTGGATGAGGAGTGCCAGGATAGACCTTCAGTTCTAGCTCGAGGGAAAGGTGCAGAGGCTGTGATGTCCATTTATGCTCCCACTCAGAATGGACATTACTATCTCCATCAGGCAGAGCCCAAATCAGAGATGGAGGTTGAGGGGACAGGTGAGCGGGAGCACGAACAAGGCCCAGCCAGTGCTTTGCTGCAACAGATGATGGACTCCTTGGAGCGGAAAAGGGAACCGGCCACGACAGGTGGTGGAGGTGAGGAGGATGGGCCGGAGGGCGAAGAGCCAGATGTGGAGTTTTACTTGAAGTACTTTAATAGTGTGCAGCACGAGGAAGCCACCATTGCCCCCATGTCTCCAAGTTTGCTACCACTGTGGTCATTAAGGGGCAACGGAGGTGGAAACCAAGCAACTGGAGGGGGTAACAACAGTGAGAGGAAGATACGGTCTAAGGCCTTCCAGAAGTGCCCTATCTGCTCCAAGGTCATCCAAGGTGCAGGCAAGCTTCCACGCCACATCCGTACACACACAGGAGAAAAGCCCTACGAGTGCGCCATCTGCAAAGTGCGATTCACCAGGTAAGCCTTTCTTTTTTTTGTCATTTTGGTTTTGTCTTTGGGAAAATTGAGAGTTCAATTTGTATTTTTACATACACTTCAGCATCTTGTGTGCTATCAAATTTAAATGGTCAGGTATTCAGTACACTATAGAGAACACAGTCAGCCATAACAGGGCTCCAGACTGCGATTAACACAGTCGCATTTGCGACCAAAAATATTAATTTGCGGGTGACGTTTTTGCTGAGGTCGCCACTGGCGACTATGTATAGCTATTTGTTATGACTTAAAAATGTGCATGTAATGGCTTTTTCCTGATTGTTTTGTGATCACATCTTTTGTTAATTTGACGTGATAAACTGAGATGACGCACATCAATAATTTAGTGGAAAAAAAGAGTTTCAAACAGTCCTCGTCTCAGCCGAACAGCAGCGTTGACGCACACCTGCTAAACGCAGCTCCATTGTGCAGCGCGAGAGAGATCGGAATGACGGAGACGCTCAAAGCAATGTCTATTTCGTGCTCAACTTGAACAAACTACAGGTAAAGCTGTCAGCTGTGTGGATATTGGCAATATCGTTAATGGTTCTCATTATTAATGGCTTATCAAGATCTTCATCTATATACTGTGTTCTGTTAATGCGTGAACTTCATATTATTTGAAGCTCACTTGCCGTCCAATTATCGCAAAAAGCTTTGTGCTTTATTACATTTTAATAAAGCAAAGTATCAGCCAAATTCTTTACGAAATTCAAACAATAAATACGGTTTTGGCGCTCTTTAATGCGGCAGGAGCGATCACTTTAGCGCCTCAGTTCAAGTGACACGTGAACCCATTCATATCAACTTCCCCGATCATCTATGGATTAAAAGGCTGATAAAGTCCAGAAAAGATTAGACATAAACACATGACAGTATGATTGAAATGTTAAAAATAAAAATAAAAGAATAATAATAATAATAAAAGAAATAAAACACGTTTATTCTGTGGCACCTAAAAAATAATTTGGCCCCTGAGAATTTTTTTTCTTATACGAGCCAATGGCTCTTTGCTCTTTTTTTTTTTTTTGTCTGGAGCCCTGCATAAAGTTGTTTTATGTTGACAGAAAGGCTGCATGACAAAGTCCTGGAATTTTAACAATGAGGGTCCAATAAAAGTGGGTTGTGGTAGCACAGCCTGGTCTACTGTTATCAGGGATGAGGCTGTTATAAAACTCTCCATGCCGATATTGAAAGGGATTACAGCACGGTGGCCTATCTACGCCAGTGAGTCAGCTGAACTTGTGACCCTGGGTGTTACGTTGATTATTGCCCCTGGCACATACAGCCCCTCTTTCAGACAAATGGCTGCTGAAAAATACTGTGCTATAATACTGAATCTCTGTTAGCAAGCTGTTAGCATGGCTTACCCTGCACTTAAGGGCATCACCTCTTCCATGAAACCATTGCCTTAATGAATTAATCAGGAGACATGCATTGGAAATAGACACTACGCCAAAAATATCCAGTACCCTATTTGCGTAGAGATGGATCTAAATTTGCCACCTAAATACGCCACCTATTGGGAAGGGGTACTGTGATCTTAATCCTGTTTGATCAGGGTTAAGAGTGCGCTTCACTCACACTGAAATAAATCAATCCTATCTTCTAAATAATTAATCTCTCTGTGCCCCACTCTGTTACATTGTATGTGTGTGTGTGTGTGTGTGTGTGTGAGAAAACACATTTTCTCACAGGTGTGTATGTATATATCCGTATTTTGGTGAATGTATGCGAAAGTGGAGGAAAGATGAGAAATTATGAGTGAGAGAATCTCCAGATACATTCAAACATGTTTAAATATACAAGTAGGCGTTAGCGTGTGCACATGTCTGTGTTTACATTCTCGGGTGTGTGTGTCTGTCCATGGACGCGTGTGAGTGCGTATGTGTGTTCTGTAAGCCTCCAGTATTCTGGATGGGTCAACCACCCTAGTTTATTTAGTTGTACTCTGCCCCGGTCACGAGCTTAGGGGGAGGGACGGAGAAGGGTAAGATGAGAGCAGAATCTTACAACAGAGGGTCTTGCATTTGACACCACACTATAGCTCCCTTATTGGTGCAAAACAATACACTTTGACAGTATGCTGTCTCTTGTTGAAGAAAGCCTACACTTTAGCCATTCAGACTAGTTTGCCTCAGGTGGTGTGTCAGTAGGGCAGGGTATCGTTCAAAAATGTTCGATATTGATACCTTGACTTCGAGACCGGTTCCTGATCGCTACTTTTTTCGATACCAATTTTATGAAATCAATTTTAACAATAATAATTACATTATCTAAAAAAAAACTAAAAAAAAAACTTTGGTTTCATTTTTCAGCTTGTTGATGTTTATACAAACTTAGACTCATCTCCTGAGCCACAAAGGAACAAAATGTAATCAACACAAATCAGTGCAAAATAGTTTTAATAAAGCTCAAATAGTCTTCAGTTTACACATCTGTTAGGCTACATTTACACTAGTGCGTGTTCGTTTTAAAACGCATAGCTCAGACAGAATTATGATTTAATTTTTTTTCCACTGATTTACTGATGAGCATTAGCAGCTTCCAGCGCAGTCTGCCGGTGTTCTCTCTTCCATGATCGCTGCTCTGACTCAGAGGTAATAACATTTAACTTCAGCAACATTATATGGCCAAAACGCACATTAGATGGCAATCGTAAGTTATTACAAACACTTGATGGTGGTTTAAAGTGAGTTTTGAGTAAAAGGGGAATATACATTTTATTTATTGTCTTATGTAGCATGATGCTACAGTTTGCATAGATGGTCACATAACGCACTTTCGGTCGTGTAACGTTAGTATGAACGGACATCTGCATATGATCGGACCTCCACGCAGCTCCCGCGCTACTCTCCATTGGAAATGATTGTAGCATGGTCTGTCGCTTGTCATTTGTCGGAGATTGTGGAAAGCCGGCTTGAAACGCAGTGGAAATGCTAGTATGACGAGGATAGTTTTCATTTTAAAACAAACGCACCAGTGTAAATGTAGCTTCGCACTACAGCCTCACGTGTGCGCCACATCTCTGAGTGTAACCGGTGTAAACTAGTAGGTGTGTTCGACTTGACTCGGACCGACTGTGCTGACAGATCGGTGTATTACAGTACCACGAGAGCTAAAGAGAGCAGACTGCTCTGTGCGCTTTCGAATCGCTCTCGCGGATATCAAACACTGATCGATCTGCACCACACCTCTTCTAGTCGAACACACCGACTAGTGCTGCAGGCTTATTGGCTCACTGACGCTGATGAGTTTAACCCCTTATCTCAGGTATCCAAATTTGGTACCGAACGACGAGACGTTTTTCGATACTCGATGGTATCGAGGCAATTTGGTCGGTGCCTAAAAAGTATCAAACTCAATACCCAGCCCTATGTGTCAGAAATCTGTATAAACTGATGACCAACACGAAAGTTAGTTTTGTTAGATGAACATTTATAAAATATACAGTGCAAAATTTGGTTACACAATTGTTATATTTTATACACCGTTAATGGTGCTTTGAAATGTTTGGAGGACAATTGAGGAAAGACATTAAAGGTTAAACCACATTCTTCCAAACCTGTTCCTCAACCCAGCACACCTTTTGATTTTCGATCTTACATTGGTTTCTTCCCATAAACTAAAATATCTCCTCAGTTTAACTCCGCTGCAACTGAAGATTTTAAATTTTGCTTGTAAATCAAGAGCAATTGTGCTCTTATAACACATTCACCATTTTAAAATGGCTCTTTTTTTGAAGCTTAGGGTCCACTATGACTCTGAACTGAACATTGAGCCCTTCAGTGCCTCATTGGCCTAAAAACTAATTATGGTGATAAAGCTGTGAACTTTATGGCTCAGCACAGAAGGAAAAATAAACTTGACTTTACTCTTAAAAGTAAAGATAAGGAGGTCAGACTCCTTTTGAGAATACACATTGTCTTTGATGAGCAAGAACAGACAGATATACAGTGGGGCAAAAAAGTATTTAGTCAGCCACCAATTGTGCAAGTTCTCCCACTTAAAAAGATGAGAGAGGCCTGTAATTTTCATCATAGGTATACCTCAACTATGAGAGACAAAATGAGAAAAAAAAAATCCAGAAAATCACATTGTAGGATTTTTAAAGAATTAATTGGTAAATTCCTCGGTAAAATAAGTATTTGGTCACCTACAAACAAGCAAGATTTCTGGCTCTCACAGACCTGTAACTTCTTCTTTAAGAGGCTCCTCTGTCCTCCACTCGTTACCTGTATTAATGGCATCTGTTTGAACTTGTTATCAGTATAAAAGACACCTGTCCACAACCTCAAACAGGCACACTCCAAACTCCACCATGGCCAAGACCAAAGAGCTGTCAAAGGACACCAGAAACAAAATTGTAGACCTGCACCAGGCTGGGAAGACTGAATCTGCAATAGGTAAGCAGCTTGGTGTGAAGAAATCAACTGTGGGAGCAATTATTAGAAAATGGAAGACACACAAGACCACTGATAATCTCCCTCGATCTGGGACTCCACGCAAGATCTCACCCCGTGGGGTCAAAATGATCACAAGAACTGTGAGCAAAAATCCCAGAACCACACGGGGGGACCTAGTGAATGACCTGCAGAGAGCTGGGACCAAAGTAACAAAGGCTACCATCAGTAACACACTGCGCCGCCAGGGACTCAAATCCTGCAGTGACAGACGTGTCCCCCTGCTTAAGCCAGTACATGTCCAGGCCCGTCTAAAGTTTGCTAAAGAGCATTTGGATGATCCAGAAGAGAATTGGGAGAATGTCATATGGTCAGATGAAACCAAAATAGAACTTTTGGGTAAAAACTCAACTTGTCGTGTTTGGAGGAGAAAGAATGCCATACCTACTGTGAAGCATGGGGGTGGAAACATCATGCTTTGGGGCTGTTTTTCTGCAAAGGGACCAGGACAACTGATCCGTGTAAACGAAAGAATGAATGGGGCCATGTATCATGAGATTTTGAGTGAAAACCTCCTTCCATCAGCAAGGGCACTGAAGATGAAACGTGGCTGGGTCTTCCAGCATGACAATGATCCCAAACACACCGCCCGGGCAACGAAGGAGTGGCTTCGTAAGAAGCATTTCAAGGTCCTGGAGTGGCCTAGCCAGTCTCCAGATCTCAACCCCATAGAAAATCTTTGGAGGGAGTTGAAAATCCATGTTGCCCAGCGACAGCCCCAAAACATTACTGCTCTAGAGGAGATCTGCATGGAGGAATGGGCCAAAATACCAGCAACAGTGTGTGAAAAACTTGTGAAGACTTACAGAAAACGTTTGACCTCTGTCATTGCCAACAAAGAGTATATAACAAAGTATTGAGATGAAATTGTGTTATTGACCAAATACTTATTTTCCACCATAATTCTTTAAAAATCCTACAATGTGATTTTCTGGAATTTTTTACAGGCCTCTCTCATCTTTTTAAGTGGGAGAACTTGCACAATTGGTGGCTGACTAAATACTTTTCCCCCCCCACTGTACCTCCTGATAAGAATCAAGAAATTACTGTCAAAGATTTTTTATCACAACAGTATCATATGATGTAGTTATAGGCCAATATGTTAACAAGTAACCCTGCAGTTTTCTGTAAAACAATAGTTTTCTGTAGGGCTGCAACTAACGATAATTTTGATAATTGATTAGTTGGTTGATTATTTTTTCGATTAATCGGATTAAAAACAAACATTTTTCTTTTTTTATTTTATTGACAAAAACACTATTCCACATTCTGCTCAATGTCCTTAAAACGAACGTTCCAACTGAATGCTATGAAAACATACAGCGCTTAATTTATTAGACCACCTGCCATAATAAAGAGAAAACACATTTTAGGAATCTGTCAAAAAATGGTTTAAATAAAAAAAAATGTTGTCGTCATTTATTTATAAGTAAATACTTTTATTTATTCACATAACAAAAATGGCCTCCTATGCCCTTCATAACAGCTTGCATTTTTGCTGGCATTAAGTATTTTTTGACTGTAATTGGGTATCTGAAAAAAAAAACCACTATAAAGCTCTCTGCCTTTCTTTCATAGATAACAGCAATAATTATATTATAGCATTAGAAACAGCCTACTACTGTTACTAAAGAGCTTACGCATATTGGAGGACTAACCCATACAGAAAGCTAAAAAATGATTTCGGTAATCACCAGTACTGTTAGTTTAGAGCAGCAGTGGCACAAACCAT
>NW_015505260.1:474244-533820 GCF_001515645.1 Sinocyclocheilus grahami | reverse complement strand
ACATCATGCCATCATGCTTTGGGGCTGTTTTTCTGCAAAGGGACCAGGACGACTGATCCGTGTAAACGAAAGAATGAATGTATCGTGAGCTCGTGAGATTTTGAGTGAAAACCTCCTTCCATCAGAAAGGGCATTGAAGATGAAACGTGGCTGGGTCTTTCAGCATGACAATGATCCCAAACACACCGCCCGGGCAACGAAGGAGTGGCTTCGTAAGAAGCATTTCAAGGTCCTGGGGTGGCCTAGCCAGTCTCCAGATCTCAACCCCATAGGAAATCTTTGGAGGGAGTTGAAAATCCGTGTTGCCCAGCGACAGCCCCAAAACATTATTGCTCTAGAGGAGATCTGCATGGAGGAATGGGCCAAAATACCAGCAACAGTGTGTGAAAACCTTGTGAAGACTTACAGAAAATGTTTGACCTCTGTCATTGCCAACAAAGGGTATATAACAAAGTATTGAGATGAAATTTTGTTATTGACCAAATACTTATTTTCCACCATAATTTGCAAATAAATTCTTTAAAAATCCTACAATGTGATTTTCTGGATTTTTTTCTCTCATTTTGTCTCTCATAGTTTAGGTATACCTATGATGAAAATTACAGGCCTCTCTCATCTTTTTAAGTGGGAGAACTTGCACAATTGGTGGCTGACTAAATACTTTTTTCCCCCACTGTATGTATTTACATCCTTATATTTTTGTGTTTATGTGTAGTTTATGTAATATATGTGTGCATGTTTGCCTTTGCTAATGATCTGTGTGGCTAACCTTACCGGTGTGTCTTATGGCGCTTTTCCACTGCATGGTACGGCACGGTACGACTCGGTACGGTTCACTTTTGGGGGGTTTTCCACTGGGTACAGTACCTGGTACTTTTTTTAGTACCACCTCGGTTGGGGTTCCAAGTGAACCGTACCGTTACCAAAACGTGACGTGTAAACTCTGCTGATCACGGATTGGCTGGAGAGAATCGTCACTACCTGCGTCACTGAACTTGCGACACAAACACAAAAGAATACTAGATTTAAATCAGCACAGCCAGCGAAGGATCGAACGCAAATGTTTTGAACAAGCGCACCTTTTTTTAACAACCAAAAAGTTTTGTTGTCTGTTGTGGAAGTACAGCCGTTCCTCTCGTTGATAGCAGAGGAGCAGATCCAGCGAGAGCTTGATGGGGCGACGCGGAATGAAAAAGTTTATTTTAGGAGTCGTGGTAGTAGAGGCAGCACAACTATAACGGCATGTGAATAATCCCGCCCACTCTAAAGCGGCACTGAACTGCAGTGGAAATGCAAACCGTGCCGAGCCGAACCGTGCCGTGCCGAGCCGAGTCGTACCACGCAGTGGAAAAGCGCCATTAGTAGTAGTTAGTGACTCACCCCACTGTCATAAATTGTCTTTCTGGCACATCAAGTAATTTGGGAGTGGGCATTTTAAGGAATTATAAGTATATAAAGTGTATTAGGCATGTACTCGTCTATCATGGTATAGTTTTGTTAATTTTCTAACCTTGAATTGCTGTTGAGTCTGTCTTTGTTAATTCAGTTGCACTTTATTTTAGAGTATGTGCACTTACCTGAACTTACAGTGTACTTACCTAAGAAAGTACTGGATGAAATAAGGTAGGGTAGGCTTAGGAGTAGGTTCAGGGTTCATACCCAGTTATTGTAATTACTATAACAAGTAAATAGTACATGTGGAACAGGAATGTAAAATAAAGTGCTACTGTTAATTTAATTCACACAAACCCATGGGTAATGGCTCATCAGAAGTTTTTGTATGCTCTTTTTCAGGCAGGACAAGCTAAAGGTTCACATGCGCAAGCATACAGGAGAGAAGCCTTACCTGTGTACTCAGTGTGGTGCCGCCTTTGCCCACAACTACGACTTAAAGAATCACATGCGTGTGCACACAGGCTTGCGCCCCTACCAGTGCTCCAGCTGTTTTAAAACCTTTGTGCGCTCAGACCACCTCCACCGCCATCTCAAGAAAGATGGCTGCAACGGCATCCCTTCCCGTCGAGGCCGCAAGCCACGCATACGAGATTCTGAGCTCCTGGAAGGTCCTATGGAACTTCATGGCCCAGAAGCAGACATTGAGAGAGGTCAGCGACATCCGGACAGGGGCACCGGAACATCAGTCATGGAGGAAAATCACGGTAGTCACACGCACAGTCCGGTTGCCGATGGGGAAGGTAGTGAAGATTTGACCTCGGGACAAAGGAACTCCGCAACAACATGAATAAACTTCTTCAGAGAGGGCTTTACTCAAAAAAAGAGAAAGAATGAAAGAAAAATAAGAGAGAAAAAAACAACAACAAAAAAAAACTTAAACCTACATGGTCCTCTTTAAAAAAACAAATCAGGGTGGCACTCAAATCTAATCTTCTAGTTTCTTTTTCCTCCTTTTTTTTTAGCTTCTGCATTCCACATAGAGACTTAACCACCAATTTACTGGTCTGTTATAATGGCGTAGCCATGTGCGTACGAGAAAAAGCTACTATGCAGATTAAACAAGTTCCTCATCTCTGGGTTGCATCTACATGGCCTTGTCTTAAAAAGTAAGGTGTCAAACACCAGGCTGACTCTGCTTCAACAGGTTAGCTATGAATGGTCTAAGATGTGATCAATGCAACCAATAGATCTCTTTTTCTAATGCAATGAGCAACATGTACATACACTATAAAAAATTATATTGTCTCAGATTGCAATATATGCAATATTCTGATGCAGCACCTTTTTTCTAAATGTTCCAGAAAGAATCTAACCCCGGTCCAATTCTGATGCAGCACCTTTTTTCTAAATGTTCCAGAAAGAATTGGACCGGGGTTAGATTTAAAGTGTTACTTTCTCTATAAAATATGTTTTTGAGAGTTTATCTTTTCGTGGTGTAACAGGTTACCGTTTTGAGTCGAATCTACATGGGGAGATTTTGTTAATTTGTTTCTGGCAGGGAGAGAGGGTAAGAAAAGGGATGAGGTCCTGTGTTTCTAAAGCACTACCTTCATCTGATTGCCACTGGACACAATCATGTTAAATCTAACCCCTCACAGGCCTGCTTTTCCTTATTGGCAGTCTTACTTGCATTATATTCTCTCTTATTTTTGGGATTGTCTTAATATTTTGTCATTTGATTTTTCTTTTGTCCTTTGAGTTGACTAGTTTGGGTACTTGACACTTTATATTTGTATACATGTGTATATATTAGGTTGTAATCTTATGAGACCCTTTATAAGACACACATTGCAGATATATAGGGTTACATCATCTTCACTCCAGGTTTCTCACTGCGTTAAGTTTTTCCTAAGCTGCACTTAATGGAACCCAGAAGTTTCCACCCAATGTATGAATTGTGATAATGTGCTTCATTTTGAGTCTTTCTGCAGGAGGGTGAAACTGTATGCAACAGATGAGCGAGGGCACCGCTTTTATACAAACGGCTGGTGAACAACTTAAGCAGGGAATCTTTTATTTGTTTGTTTGTTTGTTTCAGTGACCGAAGGAGAGATGAAGAGTGAGCACCTTTTTTATGCATTTGCACAGCTTTACTAAAGATATCCAACAGAGATAGAGAAATATAATATTTAAAGAGACAGTTTGGGTTGGGGAGATACAAAGTGCTTATTCAATGACTTTGCCCAAGGGACCACAGAAAAAAAATCTGAAACAACCTGAGCGATAAGATGAGCAATAAATTAATGTCCAATTCCAAATAAGCACACAGCTGTAGCCGAGTAAGAAGGAGGGTCCAGTTTTTAGTGTATGAAATGTGAGCATCATTAATGAAAGAAATATATATAGATACAAAATGGGATCAGTAATACAAACTTTATCGCTTTTTTCACAATGCAAATGACTGGCCAAAGTTTTGAAAGAAAGTGTCCTGAAAACTGAGACCTTTATTTTAAAGTAATATGTGCTTCCTTGCGCTGGTGAGGCAGGGTGCAGCAACATCCTATGGCCACATCAGAGCAGGATGACTCACTGAGAGGGGCCTGGAGCATCAGCAGGCACTTTGTGGGCACGTTGAGACAGGCTCTCCCCAAAATCCAGCAGAGTGGGTCCTTTGGTTAAGTTAGGACTCTCGTTTAAATAAGGCATGTATGAGGACAAGACATAACTTAAGGTGGAGCCTTTTATAGCTGATAAAGTGGCACATTTGAAAGAAAATTCCTAGGCGCATGCATTCTAAAAGCAGTTTGTGATCCTTGCTAAATCTTTCAAGTGGATCTCGGTGTGTACAATGGCTGTGGTTACAGCCATGGATGCACAGTTTTGTTTCAGGGTGAATTAGAAGATGCAATTTTGTGGCATCATTCCTTCTGCAGTGCTGTACCGTGTTTATCGGCCTTTCGCACCTTAATAAGAAAGAAGCAAGATTTGAATGCACTTTGTTACTGAGAAGGGCACTTTTAGAAACGGGTACTTTCAAGTAAAAGAGCAGATGTGCTAAACAAAAAGGCCCATCCAAGTGGTGATACTTAACTCTTATATACTTATACTTCCTCTTTTTTTTTAAATAGTAATTATTATTATTTTGGCTTGTTCATAAGTGTTGATTTTGTTCAGGTCTTTACACCGAGCTGCCAAAAAAAGCGCAGTCACTCAAGAGAAAGGACAGGGTGAAGATTTTATTAAAATTGTTGATGAAAGAGTAACAAAGGATAATATGAAAGCATAATGATTAATTGCACTTAAAGTTGATTGAAAAGTTCTCTATTTTGTCTTAACACAGAAGAGCGTAAGGTGTGGCAGTATCTGCAGGGATTTATGACAATTATCTACAACTACATACTCCTGTTTAGTTTGTTTCGCTGGTTAAGTGTAGTGTTCACTTTAAATTTGTTGTTGAAGGTCACACCCTAAGCATCACACTACTGTAAGTTACGAAGGAAGATTTTGTGTGACTGGACGACATGGCTGAAATAATCTTTTTGGAAATTCCAGTGTGAGAGCTTTTGTTTTTCACACCCCAAAACACAGTTAATAATGCATCACATACCTGCAAGGGTGTGTGGTAACATATTGACCTAGACCATTTCTTATCAACTGTTTCACTCATCGCCTGCATTCATCCCATAAGAAGATCACAGTAGCTTTTAGATTTGTTTCCGGGATGTATTTGTACTTATGCCACGGGCCAAATTTATTCTCCCTCATTATAGAAGCAGACGTTGGAGTAGAATTGTTGTGGAAAAGCCTACTTGACTCCCCTTTCTGTCTATAGTTTTTTTTTTCTGTGATACTGAGTGTGAGAGTTTTAAACTTGCAAGGCTTTCATTTGTTTTATTGTAAAATGTGTTGCTGCAGCTTGTTTGTTTTCTAGCAAAGATAATGCTAGCTGTGTTTGTGGGGTTTAGGGCTAAATGGTGGTGGACAATAGGGAGGGTTAGGTGGGTGGGAAGGGAGGTAACAAAGCCTGATAGCACTGGAAATAGTGCTTTAGCTGAAAAATAGTTTTTGCACTAAAAGTCACTCATGTCCTTGTCCTGGGAGGAGGGGGACTGGAGAACCGGGCAAGGCCTTTGAGTTTTTGTGAACACAGAGTCTGTTTAATCTCCACTTCACTTCCCTATAATTACATCTGCAATTAACTCTTTGGAAACCAAAGTAGGGAAAGACTAGGATTACTAAAAGACTATTCTTGGCCATTAGAAGAAAGCGGTGAATCTCACATGTTCAACAACAGCATAAACAAAACCATTTACGAGACGAGTGTAGGTCAAGAGTCCAAAGCCACTCCAACAGAAATAAGCAGCTTGAGGAAAGACACAGTATTCATGGAATGGCTTCTTTCCAATGGTTAACAGGATCAAACCCTAAGCATCTGTGTCTGTGTAGCAGTTTGGTGGAGTTATTAGTGGTCTTGGTGAGTTCGCACAGACTCATTGGCTTGATCTGGAGGGGGGCATAAGCTTTGTTCAGTGGGTCCAAAATGAGTCAGGGGCAAAGTCTTGAAGCTTGACAAGTGGAGAAGGATTTTGGAGAGAATGTGCCTTAACTTAAAAGGAGATTGGGAGGGTTCTTCAAAAGGTGGCTTCCATTCCAGCTTCAGAAATGATTCTTGAATACTTGTTGGTTGGAATCTATGTTTTATTGTGGACATTTCTTAGAACCAAAAGGTTGCATAAGATCTTTGTCCAGAGATTGTCTAATACACCTCACCTTGTAAATACAACTAGTTAATTTTCTCTTGGTAAAAAGTTGATTGCAGTGAGGAGATTCTGTCATCTTCCATTTAGTGCTGTTTATTGCTTCCGCCCCAATCGTGACTCCACTGACAGACACTACAGCGAGAACGTGTCTAAAAAACATTTCCATGACTTTAAAAGCACCATGTATGTAATATCCAAATATTAATCTATTTGTGTCTTTATTTGTTTAATTTATTGGACAGGATGTCAAAAAGCATTAAAGACTACAATGACAGTGATAACCGTAATAATCATGGAGGATAATCTTATTACAATTTTAGATGTTCTGGCTGGGTCGAAGCACAACTAGCTGAGGATGACATAATTCATGGCAAGATTCGCACAGTTGTTCACACCTGATCCACTGCTGTTTGATGCCCAGCGGGCATGTTGCACAAGGAGCGGCTCATGGGCGGTGGGTACTAGTTTGCACAGATTGGGGAGGGTGGGTAGCATTTTTGTGCAGTTTGGCCAGGGGAACTATGTCTTATAAGGGGGGTTTGGAGAGCCTTGTCAGGTATTGCTGTGCCATTCGTGTACCTAAGGAATTTATAGCCATCTACGACTTTGACTGCCTCAGCTGGTTTTGTTTCACTGATCAAGGATATGTTCTGGAGAGCAGATGTCAGAGGTTGTGGTGGGAGGCAGGGGGATTTTGGGATTATGGGCCATTGTTTATGCTTCTCAGGTTAAATAATCATGGCAGTCCATGTCCATTTTTGTTGTTTGGTTTAAGCTCAAATTTTGCCTTCTGTGTAATTAAAGCTTTATATACTGTGTACACCAACCGAATATATATTATGAGTTATGAAGACATCGAAAAGCCAACTACCCATGTGACCACAATACCCTCATTTTTGTTTTGCCTAATAACTGTACATTCTTTTTATTGTAGAAAAAGGCAAAAAGGCTTTTTTTGTTTTTTTAACATTCTAGAATGGTGAGTGGTGTAATGTCTCAGAATGAGGCCAAGACAGCAGTGAATTGTGGAATGGAGACATCAAGTCTGAGGTCTTCAACAAGTCAAGGATGCATTCCATAACTTCCTCTTAATAGCTGTTAGAACGAACAGATGCAGGTAAAGGGGAAAAGAGGTGATTTACTTAGTCTTAAATGACTTTCTTAAAGGTTTTTCTCTCTTCCTCTACCCAGAATGTGCAGGGAAGAAAGTGTGTTGGGCTTCACAAACCCATCAAGCTGATAGCAGTTCTGTGATTGTAACAAAAAAGCACTTTGCGAAAGGCCATCCAGAATATTGTGTGCTGTCTCCTTTGATTATTACTGTTGTTGTTATTGTTGTTTTTCATCTTGTTAATGCAATTTTTTGTTATCTCATTGTGGATGTAATGATTTATTTAAATGCAAAAACTACATGAAAAGAAAAGAAACTTGAACATGCGATATATTTGGGTTGAAGTCCATTTGAACTGCCGCCCCGTACCACAAACATCTCTGGAAAAACACACCACGAAACAAGGAATGGCATATGTTCAAGTTGTCATACATGTTTTATTTTAACGGTTTTGCACCTTTAAACCCAAATCTCATTACAAAGGACTTCACTTTTGCTTAAAGGACATTTCTTCTTGGGTTTCAATTGTTCTGCAATATGCTTCATAGACAAATACAGAATTTATAAGAGAGTAGATCTAGATTATTGGTATTGTTAGGGCGTAACTATGCCAAACAATGTCCACTAAAAGGCTGCAGATATGCAACTTGCAACCCTGTCCAATGCAGTCAGGTTTGGACCATTATACAACTTTCCTGCATATGGACAATGTATGATATCTACTTTCATAGTTTCCATAATGTTTTTGCATAAAGTTTAAGAGTTTATAAGGGACTCATTATATACTCTATTCCAGGCCAACATCTCTTGTACGTTTCACATTTCTTGCATCAAATATGTATGCTTAATTCATTATGTGGGTAATCAGCTGAATGGACACAAGCTCTGCACAGAAAACAATCATTCATTTTCAGGCTTTGGGGGCACTTTTAAACACTTATGTTGACTTTGGGGCGGCAGAAAATTCCCAGTGTCTCAGGCTTGGACAGCAGAAACCCTTTTTTTTAATGCAAGTCCTGTTCCTTTCCATTGTCTGTCAGTGTGTGTTGAAGCTATTGAGATGTACAGGAGAATTTGGGAGAACTTGCACTTTTGGCGATGAAAAGAATTTGTATTGTTCCAGAGACCACTAAATCTACATCGTCTAAATCAAACAATTCCATGTTGTTTTCCTTTTTCATTTTATTCTTTTTAGTTTTTGTTTCATTTTATTTTTACAAAATATATCCAAAAATGTCTGACGTTTAAGAAATAAGACATTTCTATTAAAAACAGAATGTTTACAACCTCCCTGTCTTTGTATGCTATATTTTTCTAAAAGAACAAGTATTTAATACAGGTGTAATATGTCTATGGATGAGTATATGATTGAAATGAAAAGGAAGCTGTCTCAACCCTTCTGGAAAAACACTTCTTAAAACCTGTCAGTTTCTTAAGATGGTCTTCCAGCCTGGCCAAGCTGAAGTTTAGTTAAGAGGCCATCTGAAAAGTGCCCAAAAGACTAGCCTTACCAGGTTGGGAGACCAGTAGGTGAACATTTTTATCTATTTATTTTTCAGTTGTGAATGTAAGTTGTTTGCAATTTCAGAGTAAAGAAACTTGTACTTCATCTTTTTTCTTGATCTTTTGTTTAAACTGAGATCTTGAACTTAATACTGACACCTATCAGTGTGAATGCAACATCACACAAAAACTAAAGTTTTAGCCTGCTGAGGCTGTATTTGCAGGTATATTTATTTATTCCTCAAATTAAAGTGTCTGATAATAGCTAATAGGGAGGTTACCAAGATAAAGTAAGCACTATTTGGCAGGTCATATGATCTCAACTTGGCATTCCCCATAAGATTACTCTTATGCAGAGTAAAAAGCTTGCTTCTCACATGAGCCTCCGTAATTTGAAACATATTATACTTTCATACATCAAGGATTAATTTGATTATATAACTGGTGTACAAATTAAATGTAACACTTGCAAATATACTGTTCTTTTGAATACATTTTGGCTACAGCCAAATCGTGCCATTCTGTAAGCTGGTAGCTGGTTTAAAGTGGTCAATATCTGGTACAGCATCTTGGTCAGCAACTTACATGGTGGTCCAACTAGTTTAAGATTGTGAGGCTAGTTTATAGAAGCTGGTAGCTGGTCAGCCAGCTAATAACCATTGTAGACTAGTTAATTACCAGCTCAGACCAGCTATAAGCCACTAGCCTATATTTACAAAAGTTTACCAAAGCTGAGAGAATTCTATACAATAGTGAACAATGATACTGTAGGCTAATTAACAGTCATTTCGCGCCAATTGGGTAGCGGTCTGACGACAAATTCGTGAAATCGCTAGATTAAGAGAAAAATAATTTGGTGCTGAGACTTTAAGATGATCACTAATACTTGTAATGTTGAATCTAATTTTAAATAAACACTTACGTGCGATGTCATGTAGCCTGCTATATCCAACAAGACAAGCACTTTTCGCCATTACATTTCTTTCTTTTGTAGGCCTACCTCAGGCCAACGGACCGCGTGCTCAGAGACGGCGCTAAAAAAGTGCCAATGTAGTTCATTACATCACCACAAGATGTCACTACACCTTAACTGTTCTCCCTCGACAAACTCTTCAAGATGTCCCTTGCGATTATGGATGTATATTCAAATTATCAGCATTGTTCTTTGTGTATAGCGAGTTTCATTTACAATAGGGTTGTCTAAAATTATTATTCAATAAATAATTATAAATTAATCTGATTTTGAGCTGTGGCCATTCTTACAGACTGGGTCATTCCTGTTATGCAGCATGTCTTAATGTTTTGGATGAAATATTACTAACAGTGAAATCATAATAATGTTATTTTATTAGAATATCCAATTATAAACGAGCACAGAGTTCAATTTTAAATAATTTCACTACATTGGTTTTTGCCATATCCCTGGGTGCTATGCACTAATTTCATTACTCACACAACATCAAAAGCTGGTAGATAATTAAAGAAATATTTAAATTGTTCCCTCTTTTGCCTAACAACTTTTTTTTCATGGCATTAGCCTACTGTTTAATTGGTAATCAGTTTAGATGTTCTTCTTTTGTCACTTAACATTCTTTCTTTAACAAAAAAACAACAATTCTATAATGACTTCTTCCTCAGTAAAGTGCAGAAAAGTCACAGTTTGTGGCAGGAAAACAACACAAACATCAGTATTAGCAGTGATTTCTATGAATTCTGTGAATTTGGTTGTCTCACTGTGATAAAATTACAGAAATTAGCATGATATCAAAACTTCAAAAGACACATAAAACATATTGGGGGAATGAAAATAGCAAATCGCATGTGGGTCTGGAAATAGTTGTGCCAGACTTTATTAGGGTGTTTATGTGTAAAATATTTGAGACTATGGGTAGTGTACTCCTCCTCCTAATGTCCCAGACACGACAGAAACAAGCTGAAAACAGAATTGAGGGGTGATTAATAATTAAGCAGAACAGAGCAGGCGAAGGGGTTACATTGTTTTTCTCACTCAGGGGTGTTTTTTCTGTCCGAACAGATTGAGTTGGAAACAAGATCAAAGAAAACCCTGAAGCAGTCTGTTACATTTTTTAAAGATATCTGCAGGCCCACTTTGTATTCTCTCTCTTTTTTTTTTCTTGCAGTGTGTGTGTGAGTCAGTGAGAGAGAGATTTCACGCTAGGACAGGACTAAATAAAACCCCTGCAGATTTCCCAACAATGAACTCCAGGAGGGAAATCTCAAAGAGAAAAATATGTCTTAATCAGTTTCATTGACAGCCTATTATTACTGAGAGTCAAATGACATTAAAATCACACTTGAATTGGTTGAAATAGATCGTCACTCAAGTACACTTGCCAAAACATTGGTTATTTAAAGAAAGAAAAAGGTAATAGTATCACTCTAGTCTCTTTTCAAGTACGGATTTGTCGGTAACAATAATTTGGTGCCGCTCAAGACAACCCCCCCCCTTTCATATGTTGATTAGGGACCTTGACCTTTAACCCCTTAACCTCACATCCCGTATCGCAAGTGCCCCCCAACCCCGTTCCACACATAGAATGCTTTCAGGGCCACACCACAGCCCCAAAGCCTCGCCTCTGGACATCTCTCGGGTCCCTGGAGACTGAGAAGCGAGGTACCTTTAAACCACTGCGGCAAAAATCCCCAACAAAACTCTGCAGTCATTAATATGCAAAAATGCAAATGAGTGGGTAATTAAGAGCTGGAGCTCTCTGGAGGCTCTTTGATTGCTAATGAATTCTAATCTGCAAAGAAGGGGGGAGGGGAACGAGGAGAAAAGGATGAAAGAATCAGACAAAAAAAATAAGAAAATATTAAAAAGTCACTCCTATATGTAATCATATAATCCTTTATGGAAGCTACAAATATCTAATTTCCTATCCGGAATCACACAACAAAACTAAAGCGTACAGGTCATTCAATGACTACAACCAAACATTCGCTAGAAATGCTAACATTTGGCCCTGGGTGAAATTACACGAGCGAATCCAGAACCCTGACATTCCAAAGGCCCTTTGAAAGACTTTCTAAACAATAAACAGGATACTGTAGGGCTATGCTGTACGTCCTCGAAACAGACATCTTGTTTTACGGCGTATCGTGGCGAAGGCGAGTTCCTGAGAAAGACAGTGACAGAGAGAATGTCGGAGAGGTCAGGTAGCATGACTGTCTGCATGGCAGCACCAGCTGTGTTATGGAGAGGAGATGTTATTTCATCACTTTTGCAAGCGAAAACACCCCCCACTCACACTCCCTCACTCTCGCTCACACAGGCACACACAAACATGCTGTTATTGTTACTGAAGTAGTCCCACGGCACCCACAATCTCCCACTTCACCCCTCCACCCTCCTCATCCATCTCTCCTTCTTTCTTTCGCTCTTTGCTTCACATTCTGCATCTCCTTGTTAGTTAACAATTCAAAATGTGATTAAAAAATTTTGCCTAAAGGAATGATGACTATTCTTGTCACTATTTACTTATCCTCATGTCGTTCCAAACCTGTATGACGTGCAGTGGAACACAAAAGGAAAGATTTAGAATGTTAAAGAACCCATTCTTTTGAATGAATCGGTTGATGCGGTTCACAAAACCTGTCTGAATGATCCGTCCATGAATCAGATTTGTTTTCACGTTCAACCCACTGACTCAATTATCCATTCACTGCGGTTAACAGCAAGGAAGATTATCAGTGAATAATGGCTTAAATTTCCGTATGTTTCTTTCACAAATCTATCGTATGATTTGGGAAGCTTTGGAATATAGCACACAGTTCTTGTGAACTACTTTTATGGTGCCCAGTGGAAGCTTAAAAACTCCAGTCAATGGCTGCATCTGAAAACGTATGAGGCAATGAGTTTGTAGGCAGCGTTTTTGCACGAAGGCACCACATGAATCTGATTTCGGACAGGCTTCCGAGGCAGCATAACGGTTTAATGATCGACTACAACAAAATAGAACGTGTTTTTGTGATAACTAAACGAATATTTAATTATATAGAAATATACATTTACACACAAACTGACCACCAAATGCAACTTTCAGACGCCATCTTTATTTTTTCTTTCAACCGTCACGGAATTGAACGCACAGGATTGTGGGATATCAAAGGCAGCGAAGAATACATCTATACTGCCTTCAAAATTCGAACAGAAGAAGGTACCTCCAGAGACAGGAAGTAAAGCAGAATTTGGATTCGGACGTGCTTTGATGCCTTCCTGCCTTGGAATGCTGCCTCCGAAGACAGGTAAGCAGCCACTTAAAGGGATAGTTCACCTTCAGATGCTGGTCCCCATTGACTTCCATAGAATGGGAAAAAACACTATGCAAGTCAAAGGGGACCAGCAACTGAAGGTGAACTATCCCTTTAAGTTGTTTTCACAATTTCTTCTTTTGTGTACCACAGAAGAAGAAGAAAAAGACATTTATACGGATTTAGAATGACATGAATGTGAGTAAATAATTACAAAGTTTACATTTTTGGCTTAACTATCCCTTTAACGTAAGTGTACCTCTCACAGACACATATATGCATAACTATTCTTTTATTTACAACATATTTATGTTAAGAAAGTTTCAAAAGATCATTTACCAAATGTGGATGTGTATACAAACAGGCTTCCTTTGGATTGCGAAAGGGTTAATGAACTTATACTGCATCTCGCTCCGTGTCACGTTAAGTTAGCGCTTGAGCGACCGCAGGTCTGTGTGGCGGGAAGCTGGAGGGCTTGGGGTTTGTAAACAGGAAGTCTACGCTACACTCACTGTACCTGATGCGTGGGTGATAGAGCAGGGGCTGCCCGAGCAAAATGTGCAACGCTGGGATCCAAAAATGGCAGGTGTGTCAGAGATAGGGGAACACGTGATATAATCTTACGAGACCCTTGAGAGATTGAGTGTGAAATGGTTGGAAAAACGTACAAATACAGAGGGCAACCACATTGCCCCATTTTATTTTTCAGTTCTCAAAAGTGTTTTGATGTGAAAATGAATCTTATGAAAACCTGTCAAGAACATAACTGGATAATGTTTCGCATTAATAAATACATAAAATAAGATAAAAGATGCCAATTATTTTGTATGAATTGACATTTTAGATTTTGTAACATTATTCTGACATTATTTTGTCTTGAATTAACCCCACCCACACTTTTATTAGCATAATGCAAACTTACTATATTACAATAATTATCTAATTATTAGTGATCTAATAAATCTAATTACACTCTAAAAAATGCTGGGTTAAATACAATCCAGTGCTGGGTAAAATAGGGACAAACCCAGCGTTGGGTTACTACCCAGAAGGTTGGGTTAAACATTTAACCCAACCGCTGGTTCAAAACAGCCCAATTGCTGGGTTTGTCCCTATTTTACCCAGCACTGGATTGTATTTAACCCAGCATTTTTAGAGTGCATTATTGACAATAATAGACATTACAGACAAACTCAGTTATAAAACTCACACATTACGGTAATGAAAATTTGGGACTGTGCTTAATTGTCACAATAATAATTAAATAATAATCTAAAATAATCTAAATGAATTATTATGATTTTGTTTTTAATTTAACCTGCAAGATTTACTGCAATTAAACCGTTTCGGAAACCGTTTGTGAAAAATGTGCTTAATTGACACAAAAATAAATAATGTTTCAAAAATAATTAATAACCAAAAATAGGCTAAATTAAATGTAAAATAATGGTATAAAATGTAACCCTGGACCACAAAACCAGTCATAAGTGTCCATTTTTCGAAACTGAGATTTATACATCATATGAAAGCTGAATAAATAAGCTTTCCATTGATGTATGGTTTGTAAACAATATTTGGCCGAGATACAACTATTTGAAAATGTGGAATCTGAGGGTGCAAAAAAAATCTAAATATTGAGAAAATCGCCTTTAAAGTTGTCCAAATGAAGTTCTTAGCAATGCATATTACTAATCAAAAATTAAGTTTTCATATATTTACAGTAGGAAATTTACAAAATAACTTCATGGAACATGATCTTTACTTAATATCCTAATGATTTTTGGCATAAAAGAAAAATCAATAATTTTGACCCATACAATGTGTTTTTGGCTATTGCTATAAATACCCCAGCGACTTAAGACTGGTTTTGTGGTCCAGGGTCACAAATATATAGACATTTCTTTTCTTTTTTTTGGTGAAATGCAGGTTTTGTGTAGTGAAACCGTTTCTGGCATGGTCAGGTGGTCTTGTCTTATCTACCCAAGGCATTTGGTAAGCATTGGTATCGCTACTAATCAACATGCTGGGTTGATGGTCCTTTTCCCAGGGTGCTGTAAAGGTGGGTGCCTTCATTTTAGTGTCCGTTGACTGGCCTCCAATCGAGCAAAGTCAGCGGGGGTCAGTTTACCATGTGCAGGGCAAGCAAAACAGATAGATACTTCGTGTTCTGCCTCTCTCCTCCCCTCCGACTCAAATAGTCCCAGAACATGGGCAAAGGGCCAAAAACATCAATTTGTGAAGTAGAGTTTCAGAAAAATGTTTCCATGTGGCTACACAATAATTTTTTAGAATCAGCGTATTCACTGCTGTATTTCAAAGACTTAAAATAAATCAAGGTTCTTGTTGGAGAATGAAAGGCTTCAGTCGGTGATTGTCATATGTCACTGTTTCAATTGAGGGGGTTGGTGAGGCTTTGGGGTTGTGAAGCTTGGCCTAGTTTCATGTCTGATCACTACCGTATGCACCACAGATCTCGCCCTCCACTGCAGGTAGTCAACGAGTGCAACACAGCGCACCCCAAAGATCTGTGTGATACAGCAGCCATGGAGGAGTTTCTTTGAAGAGCTCAGATGGCTTTTAGTGATGTGAAAAGAGAGAAGTAAATCAGAGATTAGAGAGTTCGGTGAGGAGGATGAATGCATGAAAAGGTTAGGGGTTCATACTGCGCAGTGCTGTAGAGCAAACAGAGATAAAAGGTGGGTTCTATGCTCAGATGACCTGGAAATGGAAAACTCTGGAGATGCACACGGCGAGAAGCTTCAGGTTCAAACCAACCGACTGCAGGTGCTCTGTTCCACAGAATGGTTTGGTTTCCCACTGATTGCATTTTTAGATATTTTTCATTATACACTACATACCGACCGAGAAATACATTCTGCCATTCTCATCACCATAATTAATCCAGCTATAGTTTTACTTCTGAGCTTTGTCATATTCTTATGATTGTCATTAGATTCTCATTACTGTACTACATTAATTATGTCCAGGTTGAATTTAAAATAATCAATTTATGAATTAACATTAGAATAGAAAATTAACAGCACAAAAAGCTACTACAATGTATAAATACTTTACTATTGAAATTTTCTTTCACATTAAAGTGTATTATGGTAATGAACAATATATCAAACAAACAACAAATATACAAACAAATAGGTCAACATTTTTTTTCTTCATTTTTTTGCATAACGGTAATGAGAATTGTGTAGGAATTTTCAAAAAAAATAAAAAAAATAATCCCATTTCTGATTTATTTTTTAAATTGTTTACATTTATTTTGACAATTTTTTGTCTCTTTGTTTTGATTTTTATACTAATTTTTTTTAGTATAACATTTTTATACTAATGTATTTTAGGGTTATTAAGATTTTGTAACATCGAGACATGATTTTTTTTAAATTAAACCTTCACCTTTGGGGTCATTTGGAGTATGGGAAAGAAAATTTTGCTTAAATTACAAAAAGTAATGTCACAAAATTAATTAATAATAAAAAAAATAGGCCAAATGAGTAATTATAAAATCATTTTGTAAAATGTATAGAATTTTTTTTCTTTTGATTTAAATGCTTATTTTTATGCTAATTTCAGTTTTGCATACCCAACATGCATCTTGACAAATGTTTGAAAGGTGCTTAATTTTTTTTTTTTGTGGAAAACCATCTAAACTCCCCCAAACAAGTGCTTTTTGAACCATTGAAAAAGTGGTTCATCAATGCATACAAAACACACGAAAATAATACTTACGCTCTGTTAAACCAAATAAATACACGCTGTCATGAATAATTTGCATATACCAATTTAATGATAATTGCATGGTAATTTCATTGTATGCTTCAAATTGAGTAGTATAATATTATGCCAAGGAAATGTTACAATAGCAAAACAATAGTCTTTATTCAGACTTTCTACATAGATAAATATTTTATACGCTCACACAAATGTATGAATGATTAGCAGAAACGTGTGAAACATATGCTAATTTTACTTCTACATCTGGCATTAATTACAGACAGAGGGCGGAGGATGGCTGGAAGGAGGATTCAACAGAGTCTCTTAGATAATGAATCCTACCAAGCATGGAAACAAGATATTATACTAAACCATCATGGATTTTTTTGTGTAAATCTGTCACATTTCACAGCCACTCTCTGAATTGCCCTCGCAGTTTTCCTGTTTGCTATGTTACGACTGCTTTGATGACAATTCCATTGTCCATCAAAGTGATATCTCAATCAAGAAATTTACATATCTATTTGTCTTAGATTGCCTGGATGTCTTTCCGAACAACAATACTTCTTTCCTTCAAGATTTTTTTCCTTTTGTCTGTTTTAACCCTCCTTTCTACATGACCCACTGCATGCTCTCCATGTCAGGCCCAGCTGTTACTACAAACTACTTGGAGATCTTAGATCTTACTTAATTTCGCTCTTGAAATCCCACTATTCACCGTGAACCACAATCTGACCTGTAGCAGTAGGCTCATTTGACTTTGCTTGAAAAACTGGTTAAACTATATGACATATAGCCTATATATGTAAATAAATGTATGCATGATCAAACATTATAGTTATTATACGCGGCGCTCTCTCTACGCTAGTAAAGGTATGTGTAACCCAGCTGTATTCCTTTGGCTTACAGCTCCATTGTCCACCATATAGGACCCTTGGGGCTAATTATTACAATTTACTGTGCCTTTTGTTATTCAAGAGAGATCCATGATATTATTTCCTAATTTTGCTTACTCCCTGCTGTGGAGATCTTAAACAGTTCAGTTTTCTGCTTTGATTTTGCTAATTTGTCCTCTTTTTCACTCAATAAAATGTGTAGTTTCTTCAGAAAAAAACATAAAACTTTCCATTTAATTATTGTTATTATTATTATTAATGAGCTTTTTTAAACCACACCCTTCTCAGCTGTTCAGTCTCTCTAACAATTAACTAAATAATTGGTTTTATGTATCCACTATTGGAATTTAAGCCCCTTCATGACATTTTCCATGATCTTGACCAATATTTAGACTCCTCTCCTTACTTTGGTTGACCTCATTTCCTCATTTTATTTTCTTTCTGGTTGTTCATTTCTGTAGGATTGGTGTGGTATGAAATCTACAGTTGAGTGGAGCTTTGACTTCTACCTCTTCATCTGTTGTTTCCTGCCATCATCCGTCTCTCTTCCTCTGGCCATGCTGCATGGCCTCTCATCCCATCCCCCCACTACACGCTCTGTTATGATCCCTGGATTCTGTGATCCCATGCTCCTCTCCCCCCTCTCACTAGACCAGCTCTATGAATCAGCGACAGGGAGAGACGGAAACGATTCTGGGGTTGTGGTGAGATTTATGACTGGAAGTACATGCTCAGTAGGGAAAAATATTTGGTGTAATTATCAATGTAGACTTCACTTTTGCTTTGGTTCTGCATACCAGCTTAGTACTTTATACATAGTCTACATTTAAAAAATAAGTGCTTTCTTATGAAATTACATTTTGCATGGGGTGGTTGTAGTGTAATGGTTAAAGGGGTCATATGATGCGATTTCAATTTTTCCTTTCTCTTTGGAGTGTTACAAGCTCTTGGTGCATAAAGAAGATCTGTAAAGTTTCAAAGACTAAAGTCTCAAATCCAAAGAGATATTCTTTATAAAAGTTAAGAGTCAACCACGTCTCCCTAACATGGCTCATTCTAACACGCCCCCACATGTCTACGTCACGATGTGGGAAGATTTGCATAACGCCACCCAAATGTTCACACAAAGAAAGAAGGCGTAACTTTTATTCTCGCTGTAGTATTGTTGTTGCCGCCTCCGCCGCCATGTCGTGAAGGCGCAGTGTGTTTCGTTATGAAAGCGAAACTACTTTGTTTGGCCTTCCAAAAGAGGACGATATCCGCTTCGTCATGCCTGGAGCTGATCCGTGCTGGTTGCTGAGGAAATACAACAACTTCGCACTTTGGATCGCCGGATCGGCTTTCACCGTGGACAAAGCGGAGTCCAGCCCGGGGTCGTCACATGTGGTTGCCGCAAGCCCGCCCGCCGCCGCTCACTCTAGGCCACCGTGTGTGACACTGTGTTTCGTTGTGAAAGCGAAACTACTTTGTTTGGCCTTCCAAAAAAGGACACGACTAGAAATCAGTGGTTAAGTTGTATTTACAACACTGTTCCAGAACAGTTCAACCCAAATATTCAGATGTGTGCAGCGCATTTTATGGAGGACTGTTTCCTGATCCTGGTAGAGTAGACAACAATGGCGGCTGTTCTGAGTCACAGACTGTAAGTACGTTTTTTTATATTTAAAGAATTTGCCACTGATGATTCAAACGCGAGGTTTGAGCAGTGTAGAGTTTGTAGTTTGTAATTTCTCCGATCACAAATGCGGATATGGTTTTATGTTTACGTGATGCAACGCAACGCAAAAATCAACGTGTTTCAGAAAGGCGGGGCATAAAGGAGAAACAATAATGTACAGTATGTGGAAAATAATGTGTTTTTTTTTTTACCTTAAACCACATAAACACATTTCATTACACCAAATAATGTTCTTTGCAAAGTTGCATAGTTAGTTGGTAGTGTAAATTGTACATATAGGCTATTTGTATGGTAGCCACTGAATAATACTGCTCACGAATGTTAAATGTAATATATGATATGGTTATTTATGTAATATATTTAGACAAAAATGTAATTCATTACTGTTAACAGTCACGTGAGGCAAAATTTTTTTAAATATCAACTTTTAACTGGATACTGAAATGCAAAGTAATCACTACTTCTGTTTGAAGGCTTCTTATTAGAACAATAAAGGCAGATGTTAAAGAACTTACCTTAGCAAAGTCTTAGCTTAAGAACAAATGGTGTGACCAAATCAAGTACAGATTCAGCTACAAACTAACTAGTAGTCACTAAGCCCCCAATGTGAACTTAGTGTTTTTTCATTCAAACTGAAGGATATTAAAGTCTGTTTGAATGTTACCGTTGGCGAGTAGCCAAACCAAATGAAAGAATTCTAACAGAAATGGGTTAAGTAAACAAATAAAAAAGTAATATTCCTAACGTTTATGCGTCCAACTGTGAATACTCTTTTACGAGAGTTTTTAGCCAAAGTAGCGATACAACGCGCGGGCGCCGACATTAACCAGACTAATAAAATGATGTCACGCAGGCTGCGCTCTAGCCCCTTCAGTCAGCCTCACTGAACACACAATGTCGTCATGAAAGGGGCGGGTCTGGAGTGACTATACGTGTGGCCATTGGACATTCCAACTGCCTGTCACTTTCTGTCGCCTTTCTATTGGCTACTAGCATGCGGGGTTATCTCTCCATCTCTTGCTGCTTTTGTATAAATGCCGCTTACTTTTCTACCATCAACCTCCGCCGGATATTATAGTTCCTATTTTCAATTATTTTCCCCTTAAACTACACCTATTAAATCTTGTCTGAATAATGATTAACAACCATTCTGCGCGTTCTGACCAATCCGTGTTTTTTTAATCGGTAGACCTTGTCGAAAAAACTCTTGACTCCCCTGGGCACATGAAACTAGACACCCGAGCGTTTGAGGCCCCTCTTTCCATGCGGAGGAATACATTGTTGCTGCTCACAATGTGGATGGAGGTGGTCAAGATGTCTACTAGAAGAATGAATTCACCTCAATTGTAACAACATAAAGGAAGTCGTGGCGCGGGATTGTTTGGATACAGACCCGCAACATTGTATTTATGACGTTGGTGTTTTGTAGGAGGATGTCAAAGGAGGAATAACACACATTGTTGCGCCTATCAGCCTTAAATGCGCCGTGCTTCAAATTCTTTCAAGTTTTATGGTTTTTCCCTACGAGATTCAACCTTTCTTTTTACTGCTGGATGTAAAACAACTTATAAACAGAGGTAAAGCTTATTGCCTTTTGTCGTATTTTGCTGCGTTACTGAGTTGAATTATTTTAGTCTCATATTTACATCATAGAAATCACATAATTGCATATTGAAGTTCCATTTAGCAAGTTTTAGGGATGTGTGCTTATGAAAGTGGGGGGATGCAGTATTTTTCTTGCTTAGAGGCTGTGGTGTTGGTGGGAAGTCCTGCCCAGTTTTGTGCTGGTGGTCTTTAACCCAGTTCTATCCTTACAGAAATGACTCCTTTGTCCTTTTATCAAAGTAAGGATTAGTTTTGTGGGGCGCTTATGAGTTTAAGTGACTAGCTAAGAGCGAGCTGTCAGTGCACATTTAAATTACAAATAACTAATGGCTGAAAGTTACTTTAACTTGTTCAAATGTACAATTTTCTACTGAACTTAAGCACCGGGTTGAAGTGTGTTGTATCCAGGTTTGCTTTTCGTAAAAACCTTTGGATAATTCAGTTACTTAGTCGAATATTTTTTGGCAGGAAATACCTCGCCCCCCACCCCCACTCGCGAGTCTCTTGAGGAAAAGTTGACATTTTGTAGCGGTACTTTTATTAACTTTGGCTTAATCCCCAGCCAAGCTTGTACATTTATCTCACAACACATGAATAATTGAGATTGTCGGCTCTACGGCTGGTTAATATATTGATAATAATGCCGCTCTTATCAAAAGTACGTGCTCGCGATCAATGTGGCCTATCTGTTTTCGAAATGGTTAAGCTATCGGAATACAATAAGTTTACAGCTGAGAATAAATATTGACATTGTTCATGTCTGGATGAAGCTTAGTCCTAGTTACACAAAGAAAGGGACGTGACTGCACTCTAGTTTAAACGTGTCTGCACATTCAACAATTGAGATGGGTTTTAAAATAGACATATATATGTATATGTATTTTACACATTTTTATTCATAACGTGGATTTTGTTCGGGTAGCCTACATTAAATTTGTGGTTAGTGGTAACACTGTTGCGCTCTCTCTTACAACTAACCAACCACCAATGGAGGCAGTGATACTGGACTAAAGATACTATTTACCTTTTAACTACGAAATACGTTTTAAAACTCGTGTTTGCACTTGTTTTTAGTGTCCCCTTATTCATTTCTCTTTGTCGTGTGTGTGTGTGTGTGTGTGTGTGTGTGTGTGTGTGTGTGTGAGAGAGAGAGAGAGAGAGAGAGAGAGAGATAGACCTTTACCGTTAGGGATGGAAATTGTAAGGAATTTAACTATTCTGCTCCAGTTCTTCTCATAATCATTTCTTGGCGATTTTAATGAGTTATTAAATAATATCTGGAAAACATGTTTATTGCATTTGCAGCCTTAGGTAGTGTGTGTGTGTGTGTGTGTGTGTGTGTGAGAGAGAGAGAGAGAGAGATAGACCTTTACCGTTAGGGATGGAAATTGTAAGGAATTTAACTATTCTGCTCCAGTTCTTCTCATAATCATTTCTTGGCGATTTTAATGAGTTATTAAATAATATCCGGAAAACATGTTTATTGCATTTGCAGCCTTAGGTAGTTTTTTGTTTTTTGGGGGGCAAATTATGCGACCATTTCAGATTTCAGCAGAACCGACATAAATAAATGTACATCTTTCGCATAGGTGTTTATTTACAGACTTTTAGAGCTCTCATGAATGCATCATGAAACTGGCTTTAATTTTAATGCAAATGGCAAACAAACAAAAAGGTGGTAACCGGTTTCATTCATTATTTATATAGCCTAGAATATACCTACATGATGTGTAGGCCTTATCTTATTTGCACGTTGTCATACGAACAACCAGTCATTAATTATGTTTATTTAAATGATTGTTTTATTTCAAATCAGACTTAACAAAATAAATAACTAGGGGTTAAGTAAGTGAGTTCGAGTAATTCATTAACAGCTCCGACTGATTCATATGTGTTTTCGATCCACTATACAGAACCGGTTCATAAGAATCATTCGTTCGGAAATCGAATTGCACTGGTGGTACTGTATTTTATGAGTCACTTAAAAGAATCGACTCCTAGAGTCACTCGTTCAGGAATCGGATTAGACTGGTCGCGCTGTATGTTTGATGCTCTAGATAAAATGAATAATAAGAAATGCTGTCAGATCACCGTGGTCTGCATGATCAAAAAGTGCTAAATTAATTGTACATCATAAATAATTCGCTTCCGTTTTTTTTAATATAAAAAAGAACCGGATCTCGATTCCCAACCCTAATAGGCTACTAAATGGCCTTCACCTCATTCGATAACCAGGGCTGTTTATACCAGTTACAATCGCTCCATGTCTCTCGTATCTGAGAAGTTTGTTACATTTTACATGGAAATATGCTAGTATACTGATATATTTTTTTACCAGTGTTTTGGCTTTGTTTTGGCTGGCAAAGGCTTGAGGGGGATTTGGGCCCTCTGTTACTATCTTTCTTGTCTTTTTACTAAGGGGCCACATTCTGTATGTTTTCATTTAGCTGTTTTTGTTTGGGAGTTGAAAAAGCAGTGTGAATAATATGTACTGTACTTGCAAGGTGTAAAAACACTTTTTTTTAGCCATTGGCTTGTAATGGTGTTATAATCAGACCACTAAAGAGAAACTAATGGTTAATAAGCAGGACTGTTAAAGCACACCACCTGTTTGCAAATAGCATACAGGATGTTTTTGAGAAAAAGTTTATCATTTACCAATATTTGGCAGTTTCCTTGTATTTTAGTAAAATAGCAACTTTTAAAACATTTTACTGCAGTTGGTGGTTGTATAAAATTTTCCCGCCTTGTTTGATGGTCTCCTTTTATGCAAATCAACTGGCCAGATAACTATAAATCATACACAGAACAGAGATGTACAATAAGTTAAGAACATTGATTTGCATGTTCCATGTACTGATATCATGGTTTCATGGAAACTTATTGACTGGTGATTGCATTTAGTTTCATTGCTGTGCTGATGTTGCATAACACAACAATATTAATAATAAGATTGACTGATGTTATAGAAGGACTGGCTCTTTGAAAACAAAATGTTTGTCCTGTAATGCTTTTTTGGCTGTTTCATTGTAGCACAAGACTAATTGTAGTGTGTAAAACATACAGGATGACTTTGGCCAAATTAATTATCAGGCAAGTTTTAGATTTACGATTAAAATCTTGGACAAAGATAATAACTTGGCAGTGGTTGTTTGTGAAACCTCCTGAAGCGATTCATAGTTAGTTAATTAAAAATGAGTCTCATTTTTCATTTGTATTTTTGGTAATATACTCTTTAAGAGATATGTATATTATACATATATATAAGTACGACACATTTTCATTTATATCTACCATTTCATATGAGGACACTCGACTTTCATCACTGATTTTCTCATTCTGGTCTTTAGACAGCTCACCTCAGCTGTGTCTCTCTCTCTGGCTTTCTCCTGCAGGGTGCTTTAAAGACAGAGGGGTATGAACGAGCCTCACCAGAGAATGGCTACAGTGGGAACAGATAAAGAACTCAGTGACCTGTTGGATTTCAGTGCGGTAAGGAAGAGAGTATGGAGTCTTTGTTATTAGTCTGGACAAAAACGCTCTCTCGTAAAGAATCATTTTATGATTCCTAATTCACTTTGACTAAATCTGACCTTGTAGTCAGAGGATAGCAGTTTTTCTTCATACCACTTCAAACTGATCGAATCTCATGTCACAATGCCTGCTGTGTTGTTGGTGGCTATAAACATTATAATGAATCTTTAAATCATGTGCAATCTCCAGTTAGTTCCTGAGAAGTGTGGTTTGCCATTTGAAACATCTCCAGCATAATAACCATCACTCAATCCTCTCTTATCCTTATCCTTCCATTTATTATTCTCATTTCACCTGTTGTTAAAATGTGATTATTCTTGGCGGTCATGCTATCCTAAATAGCATTAAAAAAATAGGGAATATAAAAATGTTAATCGCTTGATTCATTGAATGACTTGACCATGCTTAATTTATTGCATTGGAAAATTGCCATCTACTGAAGCAGCTAATCAATTAAGACAATACATTGATAATCAGACGTGACGGAACAAATGCATTATGATCTCACATCTAATTACAAATTGTTGATGGTTTAGTTACTCCCTCATATCGCATTCATTTTCCAGCCTTGAACCTTTGTCAAAAACCAAAGGATTTGCAGATTATGCGTTTGGTATCTTCTTTCTTATTGTGTAAAAGGTGTTTCACATTGTGAAAAATGTCTACCACACCAGAAAGTCCCTCTCATGCACCATGCAAGGCCAGCACTGTTGCTGCTTATGGGTTTCTCTTTGCACTTCAAAAACAAAGAGACATCATCCGTCCATGTAAACGGGTCCTCTTCTGTCCTTTCCGTGAAACCCTGAATTCTTTGTAGTACAAGACAAGATGCTTCTTCAAAGAGCCATACTACTTTGTGAGAAAGTGTTTCTTTCAGATTGTATCTGCAAAAATTGACGTGACCTTTAGCATTACACCCCATTCACACGGGGCCTCGGCGTCAACGACTCTCGTTTACTTTGAATGGAGTGACGTCAAGCGTTGCCGAACTGAATTGTGGGTCCGTTGCGTCGCGTCGGGTCCTTTGCTCGCAGCAGAAGTTGAAAACTTTTCAACTTTTCATGCGCCAACGCAGGCGTCAGCCAATCAGATCGCCTTATGCAAATACCCTGGTGCAGACGCTAGCCAATTGCGATCATGCAACACCAGAAAACTAATGTGATTGGTTGTTGTCACTATGACGGTCGCACCAGCACCAAGCTTCAGAAATGCCCTCCATCAAGCACCGACGCCCCATGTGAATGTACCATTAAACTTTTGAACGAGGTAAGCTTGACGTCACATAGCGTGAATCCCCTGAAAAATCGCTGTCTGTGGACACCTGTTGATGTGAGTTTGTCGTGATATGCTACTATGCTTAAACTTGAGTTCTGCTTCTTATTTTTCTGCCATAGATGTTTGCACCTCCTGTGGCTAATGGGAAGAACAGACCAACCACACTTGCTAGCAGTCAATTTAGTGGTTCAGGTAAGTCTAAACACATGCCTTTTCCCGTTTAGAGAGGAATGTCACATATTGCTTGAATTTACCATATTTGTGCATTTCATAAGTTTAAAGCAGTGCTCTTTATAGCAGTGGAGATGTTTGGGCCAGTTGCTAAGTGCTCGTTCCTCTCAACAGAAGAAGAGGACATGCTTCTTCTTGTTTTCCTAAACCCCCTCTTTTATGAATTCACCGTAGTATAGAGTCAAAGCTTGGGGCAGTTTGGATCCCTTTGAACTGGTTGTTCAGTTGAAGCACCTATTGCACAAACTTGTACATCGTAGAAACTTTGTTAGGTCAAGAGGAGTGACTGATTAGGTTGGATTGCTCTGCATAATCATGTTTGTGTCCAGAACATCGCTTTGTCATTTAAAAAGTATGTTTTTTTGCTTTGTTTATATGTTTGCCATTATTTACTTTATAACTAGTTGCATATCACACTCACAAAAGTGTTATTTATGTGACCATTGTTGGCTTGTGTTGCTCCAGTTAAGATTGTTTCAGAAGCTGTCAAAGGCATGAACGATCCATGCATTTCTCTTAAAGTCTTTCCAGTCTGTCTGTCTGTCTGTCTGTCTGTCTCCCAATCGACACTCCAAACATTAGCCTTGAATAAGAACAATATGAGAACAAAGACTTAAATAAAGGCCTTACGGTCTCCAAATGATTCCCCCACCCCACTGTGTGAAACACTCCTCCCCCCACACAAGAAAACACTTTCTCCCCCTGCCAACTGACAGGAAATGGACTCTCTGAAACAAAGCTCTCTCATACCTCCCACCACCCCGCAGGAGGCCCACATGAAAACAGCAAAAGAAACACTGCGAAAGATCACCAGCTTCACTCTCGGTCTGTGGCAGCCTAAAGTGCCAGTTACATAGCAGGGCCAAGCTAATGTCTCAGTTTGAGATTTTTATTGCAAGAGCTACCTGACACCGAGGTGACCCCGACTGTTAAATCTGTCACTTGTGAGATGCTTCTAGAAGGTCTCCACATCAGCCTCACCCTGTGAACTCTGTATCACAGGCTATGACATGTACTTAGGCTACGTCCACACGAAGACAGAGCTTTCCCTATCCTACCTTTTTTCCCCCTCGTCTCAAGAAATATCTGCGTCCACACGAAACTTACACAAAATGATGTAGTATACATGCCAGACCAGGCTGGTGCTGTAATTCTGCCACAGAGATACTCTAAAAACGGAGAAGAAGACTTGGACTATGTGCATAAACCTTGCACGCGGTAGACAAACGAACATGGAACAATACAGTTATTAATCTGTGTTAATGTTAGTTAATAAAAAGACAATCGTTCAGTGTTTGTTCATGTTTTTTTTGCTGTTACGTGATGTAGCAGTGTCTGACTAGGGGCGAGACGTGGGCTGATGACATCATCATCACAGAAAATATACGGATTCGCTGTACACACAAAAACGCAAGGGTGTCGTTTTCAGATTTATCCACTCTGGAACCCGGTTTCAAAAAATATCGGTTTCACTCTCCCAAAACGCCAGATCCGTCTGGACGAAAAGCGTATACGATACAAAATGTATGCGTATACAGCTAAACACGTCTCCGTGTGGACGGGGCCGTAGATTCGCTATTGAAAAGCAAAGGTCCAAGGGACAGTTCCTCAGCGTTATTCATTTAAACTCTTAAAGGAATTATGAGTTCAGTACATGTTAAGCTATGTCGGCATAGTTTGTGAACATATTCTCAATTACCACAAAAAATTATTTTAACTCAACCCTCTATTGTTGTTTTTTTTATTATTTGCAATTTATCCAACTAATCTGTACATTCAAAACCTTGTATTTTAACATTTATTGTATTGCCTTGTCCTTTCCTATTTTATTTTACTTTTAAAGAATTAAGGGACAAAGGACATTTTATTTTCTGTGGTAACGTCACAAATGCTGTTGATAGAGCTTGGCATTTATTGAACCTAGAACATTCCTTGAAGATCATAAAAAGTATTGCACATTAACAAAAGCTGTGATCTTGACTTCTTTGCATGGACTGGATTGCTTTTCAATTTTAAACCATTGGCCAGGAGTTGGCCAACTTCTGACTGTCCTCTACTATTCAAGCTGACCATCCACAAAGTAAGGACGTGTTTAAAGGAAGCAGTGGCCTTCAGAAGTGCATCTGTTCCTCAAGACAAAAGTGCTTGGGAGGGTGCTAATTGCATTAAGCCATCTCCTCCCCCTCCTTGGGCATAGCCATGGTGTTTGCGGGATTTTTTGCATGGGAGGACTTCACCAGGCGTCCTCTCGCTCACCTCCACAGCTGCCCAACACATCACCCACTGAGGACAGCGTTAGGACAGGACAGAGCCCATTTCCCCCCTGGTCACACCCTTGAAATGCGAGCACATTTACACACACACCTCAAGTTATTGCTTCACTTTTGATATCTGCTGCCATCTGAACTTGAATAATGGCATGCTGTGTAGCTGATGTATTTGAAGGAGTGTATAAAGGAAATTATCTTTCAATGAAATCAGTTCCTGCATGACTGAATGTCAGATTTGTCTTTGTAGAATTGCATTTTGATGCTTCCAGCAAATAAGTGGCCAATAATTCAAAATATACATCACATTGTATCCTTAAATAAAGCCATTTTGTATATACAAAAACTAATTTGCCAGAAAAAGCACCAGTTTAGTTTGGAAAAATGGTAATTCATAAAAAAACATTCTACCATTGTAACGGTCTTGACAGATCCAATCCAAACCATTCCCCATGTTAAACATCTTATCTGGTCCTTCTGCATCTGAATCTGTATCTCTGCCACTTCATTTTCCCCACGTAAGATGATTCTGCCAGGGAGATTCTTTCACTCACTCACTCAGTGCCCACTTCATTTCCCATGCTGTCTGCGTGGGCTCCATAGATCACTGCTGTCAGCGTGGATGTCGCTATTTGCTCTGCTTTGTTAGCTTCATCACTCATGCTCAGCCTTCAGTGGCCACTCTGGCTGAGACCCCCTCTTCTCTCACACATTTTTAATTAGACCTAAAAAAAAATAAATCTAAAGGATAATATGAATATTCATAAACCAACTGCATTAATATGCACAGTTATGCAAATCAGCATGCAATTAAGCCATGTGTCTTTGGAGAGCATTGCATTAAGGCATAAGACAGGAGGCAGAGGGGAATGCTTTATGAGGAATTTCTGCTCCAGTACACTTTGAATTGTTGCCGCAATGTTTTTGAATATCCATTTTTTTTTTACATATAAAGCATATTGATGGCAATGAGGATTTAACACTCCGTATCCTGTATGTCTTGAGCTGAGACCTGTGTTGTCCCTATGGGTGTCCACTCCCAAATGTAAAATGATGCTAATTTCGCAATTCTTTGATCAGCCTGTTTTTGTTCTGCTTGCCGTGATACCCCCCCCCCCAAACTTGTCTTAATGATCCAGTGACTGAATGAATGCTCCCTTTATGGTCAGTGATGTTGAGGCTTGCTGAATGACATGGATATTAGTGTGGTGTGATGGTTTTGGATGAGATCCAGAGGCTGTCTGACAAGCACAGAACCAGCCACCAAACGTCCAAAGGCCTTAATGCATGAAAAGAGAATTAAAATGGGCCTTGATGTGAAGATTTAGTGCATGCCAAAATTGCAGTATTGGTCTGACAGTATGTGATCACTTGCTTTGTAGGTATGGAAGAACGTAGTATTCCCTGGGCTGCTGGAGAGCAGAACAGTCCCTCTTTTAACCAGGTAGAGGTAGACCCTGTGCCTTGTTTGTGGTCTAAAGGTGTTGTTGGGACATGTTTTATAGTTTTGACCTGCTTCTGTCTTGGTTTGTCCAGAACTATGGAGAAGGCTCACACTACAATCAACACGATGGACTATCTTCCCCATTCCTTGGCACAGGAATTAGTGGTGAGTTTTACCAATGTTTGGTGGGTTGATCTCAAAGCCGCCGATGTAGAAACTGCCCCATGTGTTGCCCTGGAAGTTGCTCAGGGTAGTCGAGCTCCTCTTTGGCCTCAGCAAGCGGATTCACTCTTAACCTCCATGTTGTGTCATTGACTTCTGATTTCTTCCAAACATTTGGACTTTATTTGAAGTGTTGAGTGAGATTGGTTCACTCAGATTTCAAATGTATTTGCTCATAATGCCAACTATTTTTACTTGCAGGAAAGAATGAAAGGGGTCCTTACTCTTCCTTTGGGGGCCAGGTCAGTTGAATCAAGTCTTGAGTAACTCCTGAAAGTGCTTTAGTCACCTGCTTGACATCATGCTCTAACTTTTGACTCAAATCCGCCATCTTGTTGTTCCTTATAGCCAGGGTTCCTGCCCTCAGACATCACTATGCCTTCTGCAGATGCCATGTCTCCATCCGGACTGAAGTCTGGCTCACAGTTTTACCAGTCATACCCCAACAACCCCCGGAGACGCCCCTCAGATGGAAGCATGGGTAAATAACTTACAACATTTACTAGACTTGCATCAGATCAGTTGGTATGGAAAGAAAGAGTACCTTTGTGTATGCTTTGATCTCTTTCACAGATCCCCAACCAAAAAAAATCAGGAAGCCGCCAGGACTACCATCTTCAGTGAGTGAATTTTCTGAAATATTCTTACTTGTTTCCCAATAAAAGTATTTAATTACAACCTCAATTTAATGATCAGAATTGTGAGGAATTACACAGATGTTAAAGGTTTAGTGCACCCAAAAATGAAAATTAGCCTGTGTTTTACTTACCCTCAAAGCATCCTAGGTGTATGTGACTTTCTTCTTTCAGATGAATCCAATCGGAGTTATATTAAAAAATTGTCCTGGCCCCTCCAAGCCTTTCAATGGGGGTAAGCGGGTGTTGGTTGTCAACAGCTCAGAAGATGTGAAATAAAGTGTGCGCGTCCGTAATAAAATGCCCCTCACACGGCTCGAATAAAGGCCTCCTGTAGGGAATCCATGCATTTTTGTAAGATAAATATCCATATTTCAAATGTAATAAACATTTTTTTCTCACTTCCGCTGACTGTGGTACATGCATGAAGTCATGCAGGTGGATGACGTAAGACATAGGCGTCGTGCACGTGCCTCTGAGAAATGCAGGAGCAAAGGAAACAAAGTTTCCTTACTTTAGTAAAGGAAAACCAGTCTCCTCTCGACTTATATTGAAATCCTCCGACATTTTTATTTACAAATCCTTGTTTTGTGCTTCTAATTTATGACAGCGTTTTGTTTTGATCTGTCTCCGCATTCATCACTAATCACGCAACGTCGACGTCTACGTCATCCTCCTGGATGTTTTCCACG
The DNA here is from genome assembly GCF_001515645.1 of Sinocyclocheilus grahami. Classification (NCBI taxonomy): domain Eukaryota; kingdom Metazoa; phylum Chordata; class Actinopteri; order Cypriniformes; family Cyprinidae; genus Sinocyclocheilus; species Sinocyclocheilus grahami. The sequence continues at coordinate 502,571 of NW_015505260.1, read as the reverse complement.
TACGACAGTTCATGCCCCGGAGCCGTGTGAGGGACGTTTTATTACGGATGTGCGCACATTATTTCACGTCTTCTGAACTGTTGACAACCAACACACGCTTACTCCCATTGAAAGGCTTGGAGGGGCCAGGACAATTTTTAATATAACTTCGATTGGAATCGTCTGAAAGAAGAAAGTCACATACACATAGGATGCTTTGAAGGTGAGTAAAACACAGGCTAATTTTTATTTTTGGGTGAACGAACCCTTTAAGTAAGCAAAGTCCTGCTTACATGATGTTGCAGCCATTTGTGGCATCTGAAATGGTTTGACATTAGTCCAAAAGTTTAGCTCCAACACCTTTCAACACATCTGCCTGGAAATGTTTTAGTAATAAATTATGCAGGAAGGTTCCAGACCTCATTCAGAGTAGAAACATTTTTAATATGATGTGAACAAACAAGAACATGGTTGTGAGGGGTAGATGTCCTCAGATATTTTGCTGTTGTGTCAAATGGTTAGCGAACAAAACATTTAAGGCACATCCTTCCAAAAACATTACAGTTGACAGACTTTTGATTGAACAGGTTATGTATTTTAATTTGCGCCAAAATAAAAGATGTCTACCATGACTAAGGTCCACAATATTTCGGAACCTTTGACCATTGCAAATCAGCGTTAAAGGGTTAGTTCACCCAGAAATGAAAATTCTGTCATTAATTACTCACCCTCATGTCAGCTGCGTCACGTGCATAGCATAGCATACGCTGTTTACGTTCAGTGGATATTCTCCAAAATGGCACCAGGGTGACACGGAGGAGACGAATTGTTGAATAAAGTCATTGTTTTTGTTTTCTTTGCATACAAAAAGTATTCTCGTAGCTTCGGAAAATTACGGTTGAACCCCTGATGTCACATAGATTATTTTACCGATCTCCTTGCTACGTTTCTGGACCTTGATCGTGGTAATTACATTGCTGTCTATGGGAGGGTCAGAGAGCTCTCAGATTCCATCAAAAATATCTTAATTTGTGTACCGAAGATGAACGGAGGTCTTACGGGTTTAGAACGACATGAGGGTGAGTAATTAATGACAGAATTTTCATTTTTGGGTGAACTAACCCTTTAACTTGAACAAACATGCAAGGAGCCATACCCCTTTTATTGAGTCATGGGAAGAGGAACTGTTGTTTCTTAGTCTAAATCCACATAAGCTCAACACTTTGCCCTCTAAACCCCCTCCTCAAACACGATCCTTCAGATTTGCCCATGCTAGACCTTATCCTCCCCCTCTTCCAAAGTGACCCAGTTGTGAGTCCCCTTGCACCTCCGTCTCGTGCTTGTCTTAGCTCAGATTAATGGCTTCTGATGAGCTAGGGTTCTAGCTCCTGCTGAATCCCACTCTACGGCTCAGTATAACTTCCTCTTGTGCATGCCACAGCATTATATTACCCTAATGATTGCACCAATGCTCACCTGCTACCTTTAGCATGCTTTTCGGATATTTAAAAAAATTCAAAGTTTAAATCCACCTTTGGCTAAGCACTAAAGGATATTGATCCTTAACTTGTCTGGGCTTGCCTTGATCTTCTGAAGTGGATCAACAAATCATTGTGAGGATATGTTTCCTGGTGAACTTGAGAGAAGAGGGCCATTCGCAGGTTTTTTTTTTCCCTCCCTTATTTGTTCTTTTATGTGGTTTCTACATAATCGACCAGTCTATTTTGCTCCACTCCTACCACTTCTTCAGCAAGACCTCTCCCCCCACTGTTCTCACCCCTCCCCTCTTCAGCCCAGCTGCCTGTGGAGTTGGACAGGCTCCAGGAGTAGGCAGATGGCTCTGTAATTAGAAGTGCATCTCTCCATTCCCATCCCACTTCTCCCTGTTAAATCAAATTACAGGCAAGAGAGAAATATCGCTTTGCTGGATTTGTATTCTCCGCTGGCCCGAGACCCCCCCGCCCGCCGGCGCCCCCTCCCTCCCTCCCTCCCAAACACTCGCTCATGTATGCACACATACAGACAAACATACAAATCATACGTGTTAAGACGTGCATGTTGGGGAATACGCTGTATGGAGGTATGCCTCGGGTCTCCTGAATTCATATGAATTTCTGATCATCATTCAGTTTCATTTATCGGTTCCAGATAATTTTAGTATTACTATTATAAACAGTACAAATATCTATTTTTTTTCCATTTCACTGTTATGGAATATGTCATTACCCAGTGTGCTTAGCTTGATTTGGACTAACTCTTAGTGTTGTGCTCCCTGTAGCTGTCCTCCCTCTCCTTTTTTGGCTCATGGGAGTGCGAGAGGAAGCGCCGACTGTGCCATGAGATGGCCGTGGCGCATTTCCCAGCATGCTCTGTCCTCTGTCCCTGCCACTTTATCTGAGGGGGCACTATGGAAACACGTGTCCACGTCATTTGTACCGAAAATCATGATGCGCTTGCCAGTTTCATGGGCTCCATATCAGTTGTGCATTCATGTGCAAGCGATTTGCTAGGGTTATTTTGTCCATATGAAGCCTGTTACTATGAATGTTGTTCTTTATGTCCTTCATGTACCTTGTTTCTAAACGCAGGTTTATGCCGCCACCTCTGGTGATGACTATATCCGGGATGGTGCTGCCTACCCAGGCTCCAAACCTGGCTCTGTGTACCCAGGATCTTTTTACATGCAAGGTATGTACATGGGGCAATAAAATTGTCTTTTCCATATCTAAAAACCCAATCTCCCCAAGCCATATATGCTAATATTAATGTATATATAACTTGTTCACGGAGACAGATTAGGAATGACTAAGCAGTTATCTTGTAGTTTCGTTTGTTTGATTTGAAATTAGTAGCATGCACAAAGACAGATGTTTCTTTGGATTATAATAGACGTCCACATAAGATCTTGTGCTGACTGTTATTGATCATTCCCATCTGCCTTTGTGTTCGCAGAGGGCCTACACTCCTCTTCGGACCCCTGGCCCCCCTCTGGATCCATAGGCCAGTCGGGATACACGGCTATGCTGGGGAATTCGCCACACATCAGTCAGCCAGGCTCCTTCTCTGCGATGAACCCACAAGACAGAATGGTATGTCTTCTGAAAATTTCAAAGGTTTTAGAGAAGGGCTTAAATTGTGACTCAATTCTGAAGTTCCAATAACTGTGTTTATCTCCACAGAACTATCCCTTGCATGGAGCGGACGTGAATGGTTTCCATTCGGGCTCCGCGGGTTATAGCCACACATCCTCCATGAATGGATCCGACAGCATTTTGGGTAAATCACCTTCATGTTTTTAATTTAATGTCCTCTAGGTTGTGAAATGAGCTTGTAATTGGGTTGAGATTGGTACTTGAAGTTGATTCTTCTTGTGAAATCATTTTTGGCCTTGGACTAGTCTGAACTTGAACTGTAATCTTTCATTCAGACTTAGCTGATAGCAAATTATGGATCACTTGAATAGTTGTGACATTGATGTAATGAATGAAGTTAATAAGTACTCCCCTTCTCTACCACAGCAAGCAGAGGTTCAGTCACAAGCAGCTCAGGTGATGAGATCGGAAAAGCTCTTGCTTCGGTGAGTGAGCTTTCATTAATCACCATGAAAGAGCATTTGGCCATGTGAAGTCGAAGATGGATAGCATTATTCAGACTTTCAGTGATCCCTTGGTTATAGATTATTAGCCATAGGAGAGCTTCACATTTAGTCATGTTCCATGTGTTTTTTATTGACAGATCTATCCTTCAGACCACAACAGCAACAACTTCTCCACTCCTTCCACTCCTGTGGGCTCCCCTCAGGGCATTGCAAGTAAGTCAGATAAGCTGTCTTATTCTGTCAAAGCTTGATATGGTTCATTAGATCAGTTTGTGTTGAAAGGTACCAAGACAAAAACGGGTATGCAGAGGAAGAAGCCTGAAGAATCATAAATAATTCTTTTTAGATTTATGGGCTTTTTGTAGGTTAAGGTGTGAATGTGAAGCTCTAGAGCGCCATCTGCTGTCATAGTGACATACCAGCATTCAGATGTTTCACATTTAGTCTATGTATCATGTTCTCCTCAGCAGGTGCAGCACAGTGGTCGAGAGCTTCTGGCCAGGCTGCTCTGTCTCCTAACTATGAGGGTGGACTACATGCACTGGTAGGTTTATCCTTTTTGATAATATTCCCACAATGTAAACACCTCAAGCTTCACTCTTCAATTAGACAAATATACAAGTGTAATTTTAGTATTATTTGTATAATTTTTAAAATATTAATCAATACTGTGATTTTGCTTTTATGGTTGGTTTTCTTTAAAATTTTAGTGTTTTTTTTCTATATAGCTTAAATGGATTTTTTTTTTCAGTTTTAGTAATTTTAGTACTTTTATTTCTGTTAGTTGCCAAGGCAACATTTCTAATTTTCGTTTAAGCTCAAGTTTTCCATAGAATATTCATATTTTATCTCCGCTAACAACAATGACTTTAATAGTTTGTTTTACTTAACAATAACACTGATGTACAACCACATTTAGCAATGTTAGCATTTAGCGTTTTTAGATTATATTTTTAAAAATGCCATTTAAACACATGAAATAATGTATTGTGTTCTAATATTATTATATTATTTATATGTTTGACTTTCTTAATGATTATTTTTGGCCTCATTGTGTACAAATCATCTGTGCTTTTTATTCTATTTATTCTATTAAAGAATATATAAGATTTTTTTATTAAAATATCCAAAAACCACTAGAACAGTGTTATATATTTTGCTGACTTGTGTACTTACATTATCCCAAATGTTTCGAAGAATGTTTAAATCCAGAGAAATAAGCAATTTTAACTAGTGACACGGACCGTGTCCATAGTGTCATTGTGTCGTCTGCCAATGACATCATAACCCCTCGATACCCGGTTTTGTAGAAAACATGGAAACACCAAAGACGCTTTGATATGTTGTGCGTTGTATTAGACAGGTGACGACCGCACAGAGTAGCATGATAACAGGACTTTCAAATGTATCTAGTATGATAAAACAGCACTGCTTTACCCCACATATGCACGACCGGAAGGAGCGGAAGCGGTCGACTGTTGCATAATAAAAGCTCCGCTGCTTTCGAGCCGTGTGTTACTCTCGTCTCTCATTAGCAATTTCTTCAGCGGCCTCGTTTCGCTTCGATGGCTTTCCGCCTCACTCTGCTTCATACTACGATGTTAATAAATCTTTAATAGATTAGCTCATCCATGAACATGATTTCTGCCTGAGTCCCGTCGGATTGCTTCGGCTGTGGGGATGAAGACCACAACTCCCATGATTCCACACTCGTCACGGAGTCATCAAACTACGCCTTTGTTTCTTTGTTTGTTTTGAATGGGCGCCCTCTAGTGGTGAAAACTTACATGTTGTACCTTAAAGGTATATACTTATGTATACTTTAAGGTAAATATCAATTATTTTTCTTCACAGCAGAACAAAATGGAAGACCGGTTGGAGGAGGCCATTCATGTGCTGCGAAGTCATGCGGTAGGTCAGGCCCCGGGAATTCCTGGAGCACATGCTGACGTGCACGGCCTACTGGGTGCCGTCTCCACACCCAGTGGATCTATGAGGGGTCTCCCTCAGGCCTACTCCAACCCAGGACTGCCTCTGAGCAACAGACACCCTGCCATGGTTAGTGCAGGCACTTAGTAGTATGATCCAAACAGATGGATAACACGAAATCCCATCCAAGGCATCATGGTTTTAGTAAATTGGTTCATTTGGGTGGTTCATTTGATTTAACTTTATAAAAAAACTGATTCAGAGATTCATTTGAATTATCAGCTTGATGGCAATAGTTATAGCTATTGGCTGATAATCTTGCAAGTAGCAATGCATCATATTTTTAGTAAAATGAGCAAATATTGTGTAAAAATAAGTGTTAATATACACTTGTATATTAACTTCATTATACTTTATTTGAATGTGTCCTAGTTACATTGAAATTACACAAAGTACTAAGTAATATTAATTGACAACATGTACTTACTATAGGGTTTGGTTTAAGGTTAGCTATCTGTAATTCCTTATAAAAGTAGTAATACTAGTACCCTGTTCACTAAATTATTATTATTATTATAGTAAGTACATGTAATGTGTAATAAGGACTCCGTGAAATAAAGTGTCTTAATATATTATTTAGTTTAATAATTCATATATATATATATATATATGTTTACTTTTTATTAGTTTTTCAGACCTTTTTTAAGTTTAATTTAACTACTAGTTTCAAATTAGCTTTACAAACACTGATTGCATGTCTCCAGTTTACAGCTGTATGTGGTACTGTGGAACACAAAACAATAGTAATGCACCTGTGGGTATTGATATGTGCTAATTACTCTCCCTTGATGCACTTGTCTGCAGGCTGGAAGCCATCATGATGACCATGCCTGCCTTCCTCCCAGCAGCACCCTGTTGCAGTCCGTTAATGCTTCAGGCACCCCACAGCCTGGAGGAGCACCAGAGGGTTTTAGCAGTGAGCAGCAGTTTCAATTTCTCTTTCTGAACCAACCGAACATGTCAACAACAGATGCAAACGCTGAGAGTTGCGTGTGCGTTTCAGCGGGATGCATTTAACAATTTCCTGTCTCTGGCTTCAGGTTTGCCCGGAGGCTTGGCCCACGCCACACATTCGTCAAACAAATCTGACGTCAAGAGGGAAGACAAGGAGGAAGATGAGAACTCCTCTGTGGCCGATAAGTCTGAGGAAGAGAAGAAGGAAAGTAAACCGTCTCGCACCAGAACAAGGTACAAGATCGCTTTTTTTTTTAGCATTGCCCTTAAATAATGGCTGAATTATTTTTGAACCAGAAATGCTCAACCACATGATGGTTTGAAGCAAATCTGCATTGTCTTAATTTGATTGCCAACAAAGGTCTATACATTTCTGTTTGTTCAAATGTTTCTTCACATTGGGCCAGGCCTGATTTCAAAGTGTTTGGGCTTCCACAACACCCAAAATACCATGTTTTATAGTGTTCTCCATCCCCCCTTCCCAAACTCTCACATTGTTTTCAGAAAGGAGGTGTTTACCCATCAAGTCCTTTCAGGTGTATCAGACCAGGGAGAAGAGTAAGTCTATCTCCCACCATAGAGTGCATGTTTGTCAAAGACTCCGGATACACACTTGATCGCTTTTAATCGTTAAATGTCTTTGTGTTATTGTGCACAAAATGATTTCAAAGCCATTGAAGCACTAAGATGTTTTTGGCACAGGGGGGACTCGAACTTGCACAATTGGTGGCTGACTAAATACTTTTTTTCCCCCACTGTATATAGGACATTTTCATGAGTGAAGCTAGAATCGTCTGTTTTTCAATGCGCAGTTGGCTGCAAAATCAGCATATGAAGCTAAATTTATATATATTTTTTAATATATATTTTTTATTATTATTTTTTACATTCATCTCTTGATCTAAACTGGGTTACTGATATTTCTATACTACAAGTAAAAGGTTTGGACCCAAATTGTCATTCTATATGATCATCAAGAAATGGTGAAAATTATAATGAAGTCAGCAAAACTATGAAATAACATGAATGGAGGAAGTATACGAATTATGGGGTGCTTAACCATATTGGAGGAGTTTGCATGTATTCTGGACCCCAAACCTTTGAACGGTAGTGTATATAGATGCAAAATATTTCTCTACTAAAGTTTCGATCAAAATGCATTAACCATGAGAAAACATTTGTCAGGTGTGTCCAATCTTTTGACTAGTACTGTATTTAAGAGATTTATAATAAGTAATTTATATTAATTTATACATATGAAGAGTTTGGTTCCAAAACGCCAAATTTCCCAAAAAACATTTTTTTATTGAGTTTCCGCTAAAATCAGTATTGTATCTGGTCAGTATTGAAATGTCCATTTTTAATTTTACGCAAAATTCGATATCCGCCGAGTTATACTGTCATGTTTTTTCCCTTTTTTTCTTCCTCCCTTTTTTTTAAGAAATTTATTTTATCATATATATATATATATATATATATATATACTATATATTTATAGTAATTTATATATTTATAAGTAATTTATGTACACAACTTTACACCTAGTATACTTGAGCAGGCACCTGGACTACAAAGCTTACATTTGAAAGATATTTTATTTAAAAAAAAGTTATTTTATTACATTTTTAAATTTTAATCAAATATGTTTTCATTGTACAGTTTTTAAAAATGGAATTGAAATGTTATTTATATTATTTTCTCTTCACAGTCAAGACAATGAAGATGATGAGGATTTGCCGCCAGAGTTAAAGGTCGAGCGGGAGAAAGAGCGGCGAGTGACCAACAACGCACGAGAGCGACTGCGTGTGCGTGACATCAATGGGGCCTTTAAAGAGTTGGGCCGCATGTGCCAGCTGCACCTGAGCAACGATAAACCCCAGACCAAACTGCTCATTCTGCACCAGGCCGTCAACGTGATCCTAAACCTGGAGCAACAAGTCCGTGGTGTGTTCTCATCCTTTTTTTTTTTCTCCAATATATCTATTGAATATTTTCCAACTTTAACCAAAAACACATGAATATAAACCATAATCATAAAAAAAAATAGTGTTTTCATCCTTAATACTGACATAAAACAGCATTTACTTGTATAATTTTCTGAGTAATACTGAATATTCATGGGGAAATACGGTACCAGAACTTAAAGGGGTCATATGATGCTATTTAAATTTTTTCTTTCTCTCTGGAGTGTTACAAGCTCTTGGTGCATAAAGAAGATCTGTAAAGTTGCAAAGACTAAAGTCTCAAATCCAAAGAGATATTCTTTATAAAAGTTAAGAGTCAACCACGCCTACCTAAAACGGCTCGTTCGAACACGCCCCCACATATCTACGTCACTATGTGGGAAGATTTGCATAACGCAGCCCAAATGTTCACGCAAAGAAAGAAGGCGTAACTTTCTAAAAATTCTCGCTGTAGTATTGATGTTGCCGCCGGCATGTCGTGAAGGCGCTGTGTGTTTTGTTGTGAAAGCGAAACTACTTTGTTTGGCCTTCCAAAAAGAAGACGATATCTGCGTTGTCATGCCTGGAGCTGGTCACTCTAGCCCCCGGCCTCTGCTCACACTAGGCCGCCGTGTGTGACGCTGTGTTTCGTTGTGAAAGCGAAACTACTTTGTTTGGCCTTCCAAAAGAGGACACGACTAGAAGATCAGTGGTTAAGTTGTATTTACAACACTGTTCCAGAACACTTCAACCCAAATATCCAGATGTGTGCTGCACATTTTATGGAGGACTGTTTCCTGATCCTGCTAGAGTAGACTACAATGCCGACTGTTCTGACTCAAAGACTGTAAGTACGTTTTTTATATTTAAAGAGTTTTTATATTTTATATATTTAAAGCGAGTTTTTTGGGCAGTGTAGAGTAGGGCTTGTTGTTTGTCATTTCTCCGATCACAAATGCAGACATGGTTTTATGTTTACGCGGCGCGATGCAACGTAATGTGTAAAAAGACAGTATAAGTTATTATAATCCATAATTATATCTCCACTGGATGCAACAAATGCCTCGTTTATAATGGGTTTTCATGTTTTTGAATCATCACTCCGGCCTGACAGGGCATCATCACAATATGGTAGGTGCGTAACATTTCCTTCTAACGCTTAAGGTATTCGGCTAATGATAATGCACTGGATAGCTGGCCAATCACAGCACACCTTGCTTTTCAGACTGATGAGCTTTGTAAAAATCGACGCGTTTCAGAAAGGCGGAGCATAGAGGTGAAACAATAATGTACAGTATGTGGAAAATAATGTGTTTTTTTAACCTTAAACCGCATAAACACATTTCATTACACCAAATACACAAAATAATGTTCTTTTTAGCAACATCATATGACCCCTTTAATTTTATCCGTTGAGAATTGAAATATGTTAGGCTGTAATAATATTGATTGATATACATTTTTCTGTCCACTTGGCCTTGTATATATTAACAGAAAATGTATTTTAAAAGATTTTACATTTAGAAGAAGGCTTATTTTATCAATGAAATGTTTTTTAATAAATGAACAGTTACACTTTCCTAAACTTGAATATTGGACTTTCCTTTAAGTGAATCAATCATTAATTTTGTAATTACAATCTTTTTCATCCAGAACGCAACCTGAACCCAAAAGCGGCATGTCTGAAGCGACGTGAAGAGGAGAAAGTGTCCGGGGTGGCTGGAGACACTCAAATGCAGCTGTCCGGACCGCATCCAGGACTGGGAGGAGATGGACGCATGTGATCATGTGGTATGTTAATGTCCATTTAAACATTGCCTCACTTTGTGTAACACAAGTTATGCAAGCACTTTTCGGTCACTAGTTAGATTTTACACTTACAGATGTTATTACAGTTAATAGTATACAGTGGTTAGACACCAAAAATTTGAGATGCATGTTATCGCTACTGTATCGATTGTCAGCTGTTAGTATAATTTATCCGTATCGCTCAATATTGTGCATTTAATTATTCATGCTTATTACCTTTGCCATTGTCTTTAAAAACTCTTTATTATAATGGCACTGTTAAAAGTGGAGTCTTAAGCAAATCTCAAAAACAAAATCCATTTTTCATGCATTATGTTGTGATGTCTACATTCACAGCTTTTAAAACTTTCAGATTAGTTTTATGTAATTTATTTTGACAAAGCAGTACAGAATTGTAATATCTGCCATTTATTAGCCATAAGTTAAATAATTTAACACTTACTGGTCTAAAAATCAGTGTTATTTTGGTACTATTTATGTAATATTAATAATATTTTAAATGAGCTTTTTTTCCTTTGTATTTTCAGTTCTATTTTTAGCTTCATTTTAGTAATTGTGTTACGTGTTTTGTCATTTTTAGTAGTTTTATTATATTTCTATGTAGCTTTAATTCATTCTTAATTCAGTGTTAGTAATTTAGTACTTCAACTTCAACTTATTTCAGTTTATTTCCAATGCAAGATCAAGTGTTTCGTCTAATATTTATTTTGGTAGCATTTGTTAATATTAGTTAACAACATTAACATTGAAAAATGCTTCTAAAGGTTTTACTAATTTTTAGTTTGTTAATTTCAACATTTACTAACTTCTACATAAAGATCAATAGTTGTATCTGTTAATATCTTATGAACTTAAGCTGACGTAAACAATGAACAGTTGCATTTATTCACTGTTAAAAAAGATTCATAAATTATCTGTCAAATGCATTGCGCATTGTTCATTAATGTTAGTTAATGCATTAACCAGCATTAAGTAATTACTGTAAAGTGTTACTTTTATTTTAAAGTAGTTTTATTTCAATTACTGAAAATGATTTTTAATAGTTTTGGTTAACAATAACAACACTGATTGAAGTCTCTGATTGAAATCTCTGTTTTCTATCTGTAGATCCAGTGAAATGTCTTGGGGCTCCTGGAAGAAGTGACCTTGAATCTCTTCCACCGTTCTCATCCTCTCTGTGTGCATCTAGTGACTTGGAAAGCATATCATCCACGAAATCAGAGATGCACCCTCCAAACCTTTTTGGACACACGAATCGACCCACCAAAACTGACACAGCAGATTTTGTCCGTGATCACTCTAGACCGTAATTACCAGCACAAATGTGAAGAACTCTTTCTCAAGTCATTTTGTATTTTTCTGCTTCCTTAAAACAATGGATCATAGGAATAGACATGTTCTGACCACAACGGACGTTTTTATTTTCCACTGCAGAAAGAGTTTTGAACGAGAGACGAGACGGATGTCAATTTAATCATGGATCTGTGCCTAATTGTTACGTTTTATAAAAGACGCAAACTGCTTACTTGTATGGAACAAAACAAGTTTGGGAGTTGGTTGTATATGAGGATTTTTTTTTTTTCTTTTCAAATGTGGTTTGTCATTCCTTACTGAAAGGTACAGTCTTACATGCGTTGTGTAACCAAACCCCATGAGAAGTGGGGTGAACCTGTGGTGCTTTTGAGGATGGCATATCCCAGCATGCCACTGCTCTGTGGGCCAGGGCTCTTCTTGAAAGTGAGAAAAGCACACGGGCCATCGCAGCTCTCCAGACTGTTTCATTTTTTTTGGAAACATCACACATCATCAGCTCTCACGATGCCATTGACTAGTTCAGCCAATCGGAAGAACCCGCATCATAAAGGAGCGTGAGCTTCTGTTACTATGACAACAATTGCCTGGATTCCATTGCGTTCCCAGGCACGAAATTGCCAAGTTGATCTTTCACTTCTTTATTTTTATTATTTTTCCCCGCCAGAACATGTTCATCACTCGCTCGCATCGATTCATTGTTGCCAAAAGTCTGAAAGCGTACACATGTCCACCTCAAACATATGTAATGGATATTATTTCAATTTGAAGGGGAAAAAAAAGAATATTTATAAATATATATTTTTCTTAGTCTATATACATTGTAGATTTCTAAATAACAAAAACATATTAGTTTGAAATGTAGAGTATATAGCGCAAGCGAACGCTCAGAGTCGCGTCGTACGATTTAAAAAAACAAAAACCCCTGCTTACATTTTCACAAATGTAAGGCTTGGGTGAGGCGACCCATCGTTACTTTTATCCCAGACGCCCCCCCGATAGCTCAATGCTAACGAAGAAATGATAAAGAGAATTGATAATGAAGGTTTGGGGCTCGTCAAGGTTTAAATCCTCGTGATAGTTTCCTGATTTCAGGGAACCGTACGTCAATATAAGTGTTCTTAGGCAAAGGTGTAGTGCGTAAGCAGCGTTCACCATCATTTCAGTCTCGCCAATGCACATAATGCAACCTGTTTGAATGTAATATTCAAATGTAAACACTCTCACGTCTCCATCAGACTGACTTACTGTGAGTTTAGTTGATTCATATGGTCATTTTCAAGGTGTACGTCTCAACCCATTTTTTGTTGTGTGCGTGAGATGATGTTGAATTCTGTATGTAGGAAAGGAATGGTGTTATAACCTATGTAAATGTCACAATGTCCACAATGGATATGATTTCTGAGTAATAACATTTCACCGTAAGGGGGATACTGGACTTGGGTTGTCCAAAAGTATAATGGAAACATAATATCAATTGTTGATAAAGATAAAAAGTTGCTGAACATTTATATATCGTGGCCTTCTTATTCTCAAGACTGTCATTTTTGAGAGTGATGCCTTGTCAGTGCCTAAACTTACCTTCATTGTAAACTTGACCATTTGTTTTATTATTTCGAAATGCAAAAATGTCTGTTTTGTTTTTCTTTCTGGAAGCATCTTTGTAGTATTTAATCTGCAATTTAGAAACATTGTAGTCTTTCATCCTCATTATTATGCTGTGTTTAGGTGTGCCCCTTTTTGGCAATTTTAGGATTCTCGTTCCTGTCATCTTTGGCTCGACTAGGTTGGAATTAGTTTTTTGCTTTCAAAACGCTAGTGTCCTGTGATTTGTGAAGCACACGAGGAAATTGAAGGATCTTTGTCGATTCATCAGATGGGGGCCGGAAACACTAGACTGTTATGAGTGATTCTCAATTTAGCCAGCTGATACCATCTGAAATGAGTGTTCGTTTTGAAAATATCTATAAAATATTTGAGTGCTGGACTTGCTTTTGCCTCAAGCTTAATGCTTTAGATGCTGAAGGAGGGTTGTCGTGTCATCAAAGATTCTCCTGCCTGAAATTATTTTCTTTTTATCCCTGAAGCATCTTCTCTTGAATGTCCAACTGAGTGAACATTCTGAATGTATCGTCGTTTACCGAAGTAAGATTGCTGCCCATGATTTCCATCAGAATTGAGATGTTTTACAGAACCTGGTGTCTTGCAGTTGCAGTAGGGACATGAACAATACTGCTGTTTTGTCTTCAGAGTGCCTCCGGTTTTTGTCATTATTATTATTATTATTATTTTTGTCTTTGTTTTTATATATATATATATATATAAGTAGGTATTGAGAACTGTCCTGTATATAACAGTAATGTAGCAATAAATGTGCCATTTTTAATAACAGAATTATACTTTTTTTTTTTCAATGTCTTGCTTTGGCTCTTGTATACCTTCAAATGAGTTAAATAAAAAAAAACATTGTAATAAAAGTCTTACCATTGCGTGTCTTTTCCATATACTGTATGAAAACGGTCTTTTAAAGTAAAGAGAAGTAAGTAGGGAGCGCGAGGATCCTAATTGGCTGTCAATGTTTTTTTTTAATCGTTCATCAACTGTAAACAAAACAAACAAACAAAAAAAATCATTCTGAACGTGAGCTGTAGGCTACCTCAGTGTCGTTATCGACATTTATACGTTATAGTCATTGGTGTGAACCGGCTTTCATAAGAGCAGTGTTGGGGGTAATATATTACAAGTAACGCAAGTTACCTAATCAGATTACTTTTTTCAAGTAACTAGTAAAGTAACGCATTACTTTTTAATTTACAAGAGAATATTTAAATTACTTTTTCAAATAAGTAACGCAAGTTACTTTTTTTCAATGTATTGACTGACAGCTCTCCTGTCCCCATGTTGAGAGAAATCAGAAGATGTTACTGTAGTTCTAAAATAAATATATGTATTAATTAATCTCACTCACAAATAAAAATAAAAAAAAAACACAGATTCAGTATTCCTCAAAATGAATAAAAATAATGCAACTCAGAATATGACGCAAACCTGCAATAATTAAATGTATCCTTTATGTATTTATTCCCATTCTATTAACCAATGTCTTTGCTTCTCGATGATCCAGTTCAACCGTACTAATAAGCACAAATTACTCTAGACGAACATGTGTGTGTTTTTTATTGCTGAAATGTGTTGAAATGTCTTCTTCTGCATTCTACTGTACGGACGTAAATGTACTTTCCCTTCAGCCTGAGGCTTATTCATTTCACTTTTGGTGTGAAAAGGCTTTTATATTTGCCAAAAATAGAACTTTTTTATTTTAAAAACAAACAAGCAAGCCCTGTCCAGATTTAAAAAGTAGCGCAAAAGTAACGTAACGCATTACTTTCCATAAAAAAAGTAACTAAGTAACGCGATTAGTTACTTTTTTATGGAGTAATACAATATTGTAATGCATTACTTTTAAAAGTAACTTTTCCCAACACTGTTCGTAACTCATAACATAAAACGTTGCAGAGCAAAACTGAATATCTTTCACAGATTTGATGCCACATAACTCGCAAACTGCTTAGCTTCTAGACTAGATCTTTCTCAGAAGTGCTCAATGTAGCCAGCTAACTTATAAACTTTGTTTCTAGGTGGACTGATCAAAATCTGTAGGCTACACGCTAACTACGAATAGTTAACGTTATGCAGCTGCTAGCCAGACTATTTTAACCAGATCTAGCTATTTTTGTGCTTTTTTTATTGAACAATTTGTCATGTACAAACAAAATACCAACAACATGCATTAGAACGGTAGGAGCAGGTGTATACAAGATAAATATAGTACAAAACTCAAATTAATAAAGTGGGCGAAAATTAAAAGGGCTTTTCTTGTAAATCAGATTTTTCTATTATAGTAAAAAAAGAAGAAGTTTTTTTTGCAGTTTTCTTTTTGCGTCCCTGTGCATTTCATAATCCTTATTCAAACCAGTTAATAACACATCCCCAGCATTTATTCACACTCTAACAATCTGTTTTATGCATATACAGTATCCTCAGTTCCAGAATTTTCTATCAGGCTAATAACGGACAGCCCAGGGTCCTAAAACAGCCATTTGAACATGTTTACTTTCTGAACAGAGGAAGGCAAGATACAAAAGATGCCAAAAATCATAAAGCGGATCGGAACCAAATGTCTCCATTGCCAGGACGTGGTAAATTCATCCTGGATTTAATAAATAGTTAACTAGAATATGTTAACTTAAAAGTCAAGCAGCTCATCTGACATTTTAGCACGTGTTTCCACTGTTATAATTCTAGAATAGCATGCTAGTAACTATTAATTAGACATTCCTGGTCACCAACTGGTCGGATGGGCTACAGTTGGTGGCCTGGCTGTTGTTCATTTTACAGACTGGCGGCTGATTCTGGATTGTGTTCCCTACATTAGAGGCAAATTCAAGAAGGATGACTTAACTTAGTTAGCAACTCCTTATGGATCTGATCTGTGGAAAGCGGGTGCTGTGCATTTTTACAGGGAACAAATAAAGCTGATGCTTTGACTAGCCAGTAGGCGACACTGATGAATTTACGCAACAGTCATAAAGACCAAAGAGGATTATCTGTCACTTTAAGACTGATAAGCTCTCATAATGTCCTAATCATAGACATATAAATACCTAGACGCCTCATTGGCCGTTTCGGTCCGTTGCTGCGATACGTCAACGCGTCCGCCATATTGGTGCGGGCAAGAGTTCCCTGTAAACAAATGCAACGAACAGGGAGAGCTGCGGCTTTTCTGTATAAAAATATGACAACGTTTGTTTTTATCAACTGATATCAGTGGTTTATGATCTACGTGGTGTACAAAAAAAATCCAGATACTTAAAATCTCGATAGTTAAATTAGATATTAAATCAATTTAACTAAGGAATTGCAAGCTATCAAATCCTTATAATCCAGTGACGATAAAACCTACTCTTTGTAGATGAGGGGGAAAGCTGAAGATCGGTGGTTTAGCTCCATCCCTAATCCTCTCAATTGGACCTGACCTGTCAAAGTCCGGCTTGAAGTGTTCATTGCATAGCACGGAGGACTCGCTTCTCTTCTTAGAGCTACTTCCCACTGCCTCCTCAACTCTTTGTTTTTGGGAAACCTTCAATGTGTGAGAAGAGTTAGCTAACGTCAGCTAGCCAACTACTAACGGTTAACGTTAAATTAGATTAATACTACTTAGCCGAAACGAGTAGGTCGGCACAAGAGTCCGTTTTGAGAGAAAAAACAGCAATATAAATGAATATCTCGATTACGGGCAATTTAGTTTATGATATATAATTTACCATACGCTAAAACTATATAAGAAAGAATGTAACATTTCTGGTTTCCTAGACTCGCAGCTAAATAGCGATGTCGCTAGCTATTAATAGTCTGACTCCGACGGTCAATTACTGTCAAGTTGTGTCAATATAATGTTTTAATGACCAAATACAACCAGATCAGTGTCAGTCAACAACTTTTCAGTCTTATCTGTGAAAAGTAATTCCCCGAGACCTATTTTCAATTGTACGGCGGTTTGTACATTTTCTCGAGTCCACTTATGAGAATGATGGAAAAGATGCCCGCACCAAGATGGCGGCGACGTTGACGTCCGATCCAGCGGCCAATGAGGCGTCTAGGCATTTATATGTCTATGGTCCTAATGGTGTATTATCAGACTGCAGATAGCTAGCATGTCTTGCTAATAAGTTGCTGTCTTTCTGTAAAGGGAGTGTTTAATGCTTAGCACATAACTCAGTTTGAGTGTGCACATTGAGCGTAAAAGATGTTGTTACTTTTGTGAATAAATAGTAATGTTTCTCTATGCACGTGTCATAACATTTCATTTTGTTTGATATATTCATTGTTCTTAATAAACTGCACGTTGACGGAAATCAGCGCCTCTTTGAGGAGGCATCTCACCTATACAAAATGTTACCATGGTAACCATGGTTTCCGCCATAATGCCCCTCACAAAAAAAAGACATTCTCCCGAAATCCTCAGAAAAGAAAAGAAGAAGAAAAACTGAGCAGAACTTGCTCACGTGTTCCAGCACAATCCCACAGGATTTGCGAGTGGGATTTCCTGCACGACTGGCGCAGGAAACCTACTGTGCAACTTCTTCAACAGGAACCTCAGAGAACAAGTAGTGAACTGTGCTTAAAATAAATAAAATAGTAATAATAAGGTTATAATATCTTACATGATTTGAAGAACAACCGAAATTATGTTATGTAAAATTACTTTTTGGGCAATGTTGCCATCATCGGGCAACCAGGTGAGACACAGGGCCCACGACCGATCTAAAGTATATTCATTTGTTACCCATCCTCAATAAGAAAGTGCCCAAGCAACATTGCTCAAAAAAAGTTGCCCTGTGTATCATCAGCCTTACAGTATATTTGGTGTCCGAAGTCATAATTTTTTTCAGCTTTTTTTTTCAAATGCTTATATTTTTAATTATTTTAATAATTTATTACTTATTGTTATGAATTACAATGTGTTACAGTCAATAACACTATAATAATTTGTGTAAAATGTGTCTTTTCAAAAATCATGATTTCTTGTTGTCCGAATTAGTCAGTGCATTTTTTCCATCATGTATCATTGTCATCAAAATATTTGATTGTACTCTTCTTTTTGTAATATTGCATTCATTTTATTTATAAAAGCCCTAAATAGTCATTTACTTAATTCTACAACATGAAAATGTTTGAAAATAACTTTTTTCTTATAAAAATGTGTGTCCATAAACCTTGCGTCAACTCTGTTACCGTACCATACTTTGCCTTTAAATTGGTGGAATTATCTCCCACAACTATGCAAGATACAGGACATGATGTCTCTTTCCCTCACTGATAAGATCTGAAGCACTGAAAAGTCTGTGTGCTCTCTCTGAGAAAATATTTTAATCTAAAAAGTTCTTATACCAAGAGTTTTTTTTTTGAAGATCATCAACACTGTTACCACAATATCAAAGGAAGACAGAATGTATTACTGATCACACAGTGGGTTATTTAAAAGTCTTTTAATTATGATTTCATTGGTGCCATGTGCTCTTAGCATGGTGGAATTATCTCCCACAACTATGCAAGATACAGGACATGATGTCTCTTTCCCTCACTGATAAGATCTGAAGCACTGAAAAGTCTGTGTGCTCTCTCTGAGAAAATATTTTAATCTAAAAAGTTCTTATACCAAGAGGTTTTTTTTTGAAGATCATCAACACTGTTACCACAATATCAAAGGAAGACAGAATGTATTACTGATCACACAGTGGGTTATTTAAAAGTCTTTTAATTATGATTTCATTGGTGCCATGTGCTCTTAGCGTTTATGCTAGCAAGTGGAGTTTTTGACAAAAAATAAAATAAAATTGTCAATTCTGTTACCGTCAAACTCTGTTACCAAGGTAGAGTAACACGGCTGACAATAGTGTAACAGAATTGACAGTCCACCGGATAATTTTGTCAATTCTGTTACTTAAAGGGTCAACTCTGTTTATGAACTATTTTCACACACACAAAAAAAAAAATACAGTTGTTTAGAATCTCATAAACATTATTGAAATATTTTGCACCCTTATAATATTTCAACAGCATTTTTGTTTACTGGATATTGTATATAATACATTTTCAGATGAAAAATATTTGCTCCAAGTGGACAGTTCTGTGAAGACATAGGTTTGTTTTTGTTTTGTTTTACTTTTAAGGTATGCATAGGTAAAATATTAACTAAGTTTCAAGTGTTGGAATGTAAAGACTGTTTAATGAAACAAGAAGGATGTTTCCTTTTATGATTTATTGTTATTTCTAAACATTGCCTAATTTGTCCGTAACAGAGTTGACAAACAATACCATAAAGCCATGTTTTTGTTTTTGTTTTTCATTAAAAGTGAAAAAAGGAAGTAACTTGTGTTTGGCAAGCACTGAATTATTCAAATTGAATATGTTTTCAATAAAATACTGGAAAGAATGTCTGTTAGTGAACAGCTCTTTTCCCCTTAACTTTCTGAAATGTTGAATCACCCAGACGTCGTTAAGATGTAAGTTTTACATACATTCTAAGTCACAAACATCTTAAAGACATCTTCTAAAGATCTCTATGACATCTGATAGGAAACGTCCCATAGACGTATTGCAGATGAGCCTACAACATATAGCTACTGTAAAGTCAAATGACCTGTATAATATGAAAATACATTTTCTTAGAATAAATAACGCGACAAATATTTGCTACATAAAAACAAAACGGTGCATTGTATTGCCATCATGTGGTTTATGGTTACCCGTCTACCGCAGGGCTTTGTCTCGTTAAGTCAACACTAATCGGGCATAATGTCTTTCATTTGTCTCATTGAAGGGGGAGGGGAATGAAAGTATAGAGGAAGAGAGGGGGATTTAACATTCACAAAAAAGGCGACACCAACAGAGAATGCGCGATGGAGAAAAACGAGTAAGTATATAACCGATTTAATATCGCAAACGTATTAAATCGAGATCCGCACGTGTATTTATCGCCATGCTGGTTTACGAGCAAAGCGCTCGCGTTTGTTAATTTGAGTGGACTAGTTAGTCTTCGCTTTGCCGGGGCTACTAGTTTGCGCAGTGCTTTCAATCGGCGATGGTCTTGAAGAAAGAAAACGCGTTTGGCGTATGATAAACTAATTAATGTAACAGAGCAACAAAGCGACCTGTTCGGCTACGTGTGTGAACCGATCAAATGAAGCGTGTTTTGTCTTAACATGAAAATAGCTTAAAAAAATTAACTGTTTATTTAACCTTGTTTTAACGTCGCGCTGGACCAGATGCAGCTTCTGTTTGCATTCCGCGATTGCCATTTTAATGCACGACGTTCCAACAGAGAATGCGCGATGGAGAAAAACGAGTAAGTATATAACCGATTTAATATCGCAAACGTATTAAATCGAGATCCGCACGTGCATTTATCGCCATGCTGGTTTACGAGCAAAGCGCTCGCGTTTGTTAATTTGAGTGGACTAGTTAGTCTTCGCTTTGCCGGGGCTACTAGTTTGCGCAGTGCTTTCAATCGGCGATGGTCTTGAAGAAAGAAAACGCGTTTGGCGTATGATAAACTAATTAATGTAACAGAGCAACAAAGCGACCTGTTCGGCTACGTGTGTGAACCGATCAAATGAAGCGTGTTTTGTCTTAACATGAAAATAGCTTAAAAAAAATTAACTGTTTATTTAACCTTGTTTTAACGTCGCGCTGGACCAGATGCAGCTTCTGTTTGCATTCCGCGATTGCCATTTTAATGCACGATGTTCGTAAGATACGTAGTTTTTTACCAACCATAGTCTTTCATTCAGTTTCAGAAAAGATGTGTGCTAAAATGTCCCCGGTTTTACTAGTAATGCGTTTGTTTACATTCACAATCACGCAAAATATGACACCGTGGTAACATAACGAACGAAAACACGCATATATTTATTATTCCACGAGTGCCACTACAGGTTTATGGCATCTGGATGATGCATGAGGCATAAGTGTAGCCTATTTTCCCAGCGGAGGTATCTTTCATTGAACAGAAGAGCCCAATGTGATGAGGCGACGGTACGGCGGAACGTTTTGCAAAGTGACAAAGCAGCATTATTGAAAATAGACACTGTATTGCTACAGAGAGGTCTAGGTATTATTTATTAAAAACAATACAAGATAATAAGCATGCCACATATGGACTCTCTGTACATCATGGAGTGAAAAGTGGGAGTGCTGGGATTGAGGAGGGAAAGCCATGTGTGTTATGTTAGGCACTGAGTACAGAGGGGGGATTGTCATGTAAAAGTAGGCCCAGCTGTGGAGAGGATTTTGTGTGCTTTATTTCAGAAGGGGGTGGGGGATTGGGGGTGCATGTCAACTGGGCATGTGAATCGCATCCAAATTGAATTGGCTCTTTTTTTCTAAGGATTCGGCTAGACCGGTTCACAATTACAAAAAGTTATTTTACAAGTTTGTCACAGACTTTGAGTCTAAAATCAGCCGGAGGAGAGAGAGAGACTCAAAGTGCACTAAATGTATGTAAATGAATACAGAAAAATTGGCCTTTGTCTGCAGTGGTAACCATAGCAAAAGCTGATTTTTTTCCCTCCAGCTTTTTCTTTGAAACAAGCTGTTCAAAAGTGTCAGACATCCTATCAGTAGTGTTGGCAAGTCAGATTCATTTGAACAAATAGTAGTTTTGACACTGACTGCTGAAAGAAGTTTGCTTTACTAATTCATTTGAGAAACTTAGTGTTTGCAATGAATAACTTTTTTTTTTTTTTTTGCAAAATAAGTTTCCAACTGGTTTGCAGAAATGTTACATTTGCATCGTTTATGACTCCCCCACCTAACAGATTTGAATCCCCATTCAAAAGAACCAATTAAAATGAATGACTTGTTTAGAATTGTTTTTTTATCATGATAAATTGAACAAATTATGTCTCGTGGTCTGAATGTCTCTGGATTTACTGGCAATGCATTTGTTTGATTGACTTTACGCAAAAATTCTCATACTGTGATAATATAACGAAGAGATTCCTGACCTGCAGCATTGTCTGCAGTGAAATTATGCATACACACACTGTTTAGGGCTTCTGAAGAACCAGTTAAAAATGATGATTCATTTGGATCTCTATTCCATTGGTATAATCAGCTGTTAAGTTGAACAAATTATGTCTCATGGTCTGAATAAATCTATTTTCAGAGAATTCCCAATCAACAACATGTCATAAATAGACACGACTGTTCTTTTTTTAGCAGAGGTGAGGAAGAAGAGGAAGAACAGAGGCATGAGAGGAGGGAGGCAGGTCGTTTGTATAGTTTGTGGTATCGTATTACTTAATCAATTAAAAAACCATCTATGTTGTTACATGTTTGCACGCCTTGACAAGCTTGAAGAGCCATCGACTAAAACCCAAAAAGTTTGTCCAGAGTTGTGCATGAACTTGAAACAAGCACGAAATCTTCATGGTATCATCATGCAGAATATTCAGTGAACCCATCTTTGCATCACACCTGTGCCAACTAACTTTTAACAGAGGATTGTGATTGAAAGGACTGTGTTTGTTTCAGATGCAAAAGTGCATCTGCTTAGTGAAGAATGTCAGCTGAGATCTAGACAAACAGTATTCCTATTATCGCAAACTATGCGAAACAAATGTAAACATTTGGCAGAGAAGATTGACAGGGACAGCTTACAGAGCTTGTTAGGGCACATGAAAGGAAGTCATCTAGTGCAAGTGTTTGAAAACCCTAGACACAATACAGGATTGTATTCATTTTACATTTATAAGAAAGTTAATTGTATTTAAAAGTGAGAATAGATCGAGGGTTTTTTTTCTGTACACAAACTGCTCTTAGAGCAAATATGCAGCATTAAATAAAAAAATGTATATTATTATTATTACTTTAAATTAGGATATAGTTATTTTAAATGCAGTTAATTATTTTATATTTAACTATATATTAATCAAACAGGTATTTGCATTAAAATGGTGAAATTTGTATCAGTTCATGTGTGTTTTAAGCATTAAAATTACATTTTGAATGTGATTTTAATGGCGTCATAATTGTCAGTGTTAAGAAGCAGAAAGCATTCTAGTCCTCACAGTATTCATGGTCTAATAACATTGTCATTTCGTCATCACAGGCTTGGGATTTATCAAAATTCGTTCCAAGTTAGGCATTGCATGTCATTGTTTGCGTATATTGTGTGTCAATATATCCGTATGCAACTGCTGTCACCATAACCCATTCTCTTTCCAAATTTGCATCCATATGGATTAATCAGATCTCTGAGATGTGTCCTATTTTGCTCCCCCTCGCCAGCCCCACTGGGAAGAAGTTCCGGAGCAAGCCTCAATTGGCCCGTTACCTTGGCAACTCCATGGATCTCAGCTCCTTTGATTTCCGCACAGGCAAGATGCTCATGAGCAAACTGAACAAGAACAGACAGAGACCCCGTTATGACAACAATAGCCAGACTAAGGTAAAACGACTGCAATAAATTGTCATTTCATAAATGTTATTTGAACAAACGGTTTCATATTCAGAAAAACATATTCATCATATGTTTGACTCGGTAACTCAGTAAAGAGAAATGATCTCTGAATGGCATTTAAAACCAATTAAAGGAATAGTTCACCCAAAAACTTACTCACTCTCAGGCCATCCAAGATGTAGATGAGTTTGTTTCTTCATCAGAACAGATTTGGAGAAATGTAGCATTGCATCACTTGTTCACCAGTGGATCCTCTGCAGTGAATGGGTGCCGTCAGAATGAGAGTCCAAACAGCTGATAAAAACATCACAAGTAATTCACACCACTCCAGTCCATCAGTTAACATCTTGTTAAGCAGTGTGTTTGTAATAACAAATTCAACCTTAAGACGATTTTAACATCAAACCACTGTTTCCAGCTAAAATACGAGTGCTCTATCTATAATATTGCTTTTTTCAGTGAAAAAGTAATCTCATCTAAATCAGGAGAGAAATATGCACTTTACAAGTGAAAATAGTCCCCCAAAAAAGTTTTAAAGAAATATATTGGTGGATTTTAATGTGAGAAGACAACAGGGGATTGACTTTTTCACAGGAGGAAGTGTTATTATAGATTACAAACTTACATTTTGTCCAGAAGCAACAGTTTAAAGTGAAAAAAAAGCCTTAATGATGGATTTGTTTCTCACAAACATGCAGCTTTTCACTTCACTAGATGTTAAATGATGGACTGGAGTCGTCTGGATTACTTGTGGATTATTGTGATGTTTTTATCAGCTGTTTGGACTCTCATTCTGACGGCACCCATTCACTGCAGAGGATCCATTGGTGAGCAAGTGATGTAATGCTAAATGCTAAGCATGTAACTCATCTACATCTTGGATAGCCTTAGGGGGAGTACATGACCAGTAAAGTTTCATTTTTGGGTGAACTATTTCTTTAAGGCTAGTTCAAACCAGTTTTGCTGGTCAAGCTAGTCTGCCTGCAACAATATCCAGTAAAAGACCAGCAATTCTCATCAAAAACAGTTTTTCGTCAGGGTCATAAAGAATGTTCCATCTTTGATAGGGTAAACCCGACCTGAATACGTCCCTCCCAGTACGACAGACGGCCTCCATCTTCAAACAGCCTGTCACAAAGGTTACCAACCACCCCAGCAATAAGGTTAAAACAGACCCACAGAAGGCCATTGACCAGCCCAGACAGGTAATACTCATCTAATCTAGGTTTTATTCAATGATAATAGTAGTCTGTCATAGTGGCACAATGCTAATATACTTTTTCATCTACAGCTATTTTGGGAGAAGAAGTTGAGTGGCCTCAATGCCTTTGACATAGCAGAGGAGTTGGTGAAAACAATGGATCTCCCCAAAGGCTTACAAGGTACATCTGTGCAAGATGAAGAACTTAATCCAAGTGTGTTTATTTGAATCAAGAATAAACGAAAACCAATATTCCATTACTTTGTGAAATCTGAAGAAAATGAGAGAAGCAAGCAAAAACTAATCAAAAGTAAGCCAGAGTACATAAACAACAGCAGACAAGGCCCAAACAGAGGGCGCTAACATGAAACAGGTGAACACACTCAAGGCCAGTAAGAAATAACTGTTGACAATTTCTAAATAAAAGACAATATGGTAATGTCAAAATAAATGCACAGCGCACACACACACACACACACACACACACACAAAACTATACCGGTACAGAGAACTTTACAGAGAGTTTATTAAATTAGTTTTGTTTGACAATTTATTTATTTTAAATAAATTATATTTTTTAAAAATATAATATTAATATAAATATGCAAAAAAGAATTAAGATTTTTTTTTTTACAGATTTTTATTAAAAAATAAATAAATGTATTAAAACTAGCTTTCAAAAATTTGAGGTTGGTAAGATTTTTGGATGTTTTTGAAAGAAGTCTCTTATGCTCACCAAGGCTTTTATTTGATCAACATTACAGTAAAACAGCAATGTTGTAAAATATGATTACAATTTAAAATAACTGTTTTGAATATATTTTAAAAATGTAATTTATTCCTGTGATGCAAACCTGAATTTTCAGCAGCCATTACTCCTGTCTTCAGCATCACATGATCCTTCAGAAATCAGTTGAATATGCTAAATTGCAGCTCAAGAAGCATCTTATTATTTTTTTATTATTATCAGTGTTGAAAACAGTCGTGCTGCTCAATATTGCAGATTTTTCAGGATTCTTTAATGAATAGAAAGTGCTTTCATTTTTTTGTCCAGAGTTGTGCCAACTAACTTAGAACTGCATTTATTTGAAAAAGTTATCTTTTGTAGTATTCTAAATGTTTTTACTGTCACTTTTGTCAATTTATTGTCTGCTACCTGAATAAAAGTATTAATTTCTTTTATGAATTTCTTGTAGCATCATAATAGGATATCTAAAATAAGTCAAATAGAGGTTAAATTAAAGGATGCTAATAAAATGAATCCATTTGATAATATTTCACGACACTAAAGGAGTGGGCCCTGGCTGCACAGATAAGACCTTGTTGTCAGCTATTGCCAGTGCTCTTCACACCAGTGCGGCTCCCATCACGGGCCAGCTGTCTGCTGCTGTGGAGAAGAACCCTGGAGTGTGGCTCAACACGGCTCAGCCTCTCTGCAAGGCCTTCATCGTCACAGACGAGGATATCAGGTATTTCAGACCTTTGAATGATGCACAGTATTGTATGCATGTGTGCGAAATGTATGTAAGACAGTTGAATTTTATGGTCACAGAAAGCAAGAGGAGCTGGTGTACAGTGTGCGGAAGCGTTTGGAGGAGGCTTTGATGGCCGACATGTTGGCTCATGTGGAGGAAACATCTAGTGAGGGCGACGCACTCAAACAGGAGGGGAATTGCAATGATGATAAACAGGAAGTATAGCAAAGGTAAGCAAATAGTTGGGGGAAAAAAGTACTATTTCTGCTATCATTTCCTGAAGGAAATAGTCACATAAACTGAAATGTCTCTTTTTTTCACAGGGCATTCAAATGTGTCTGAATTACCTCCACATGAGTTTCCCAACACAACCCGATGCTCGCTGATCAACACACCACGTTACCATGATCTCCCAGCTTCGCTGAATATCCATGTGCGCCCACCAGTTGGGATCTCACAGAGACTGTTGGCTCGATTTTCAGGCATTTTTTCTGTTTTATTATTTTTTTATATTTCGAACATTTTCTAAAAGAACAAAATGTTAGAAAAGTTTAGCAGTTGAACTGCCTTCTGTATGAAATGTTTTGAGGTTTGTTTGTTTTTTTGAGAGGGGGTATTTGGATTTGATAGGGAGATGACAATCAAGTCAAAAATAGTGGGTGCTAAACTTTGTCACAGCCGACCTAAACTGATCAGTTGATTATTCTCTGTGACTAAAAAACAAGAGTAAGGTACATTTGTGGAAAAAAAATATTTTCACCTATTTTACTCTCTTTTCTAATCAAATTAAGGTGCAAATCAGTATTATGCTGTTTAAATTCAGTATTTTTTATGTGTTATTCCCAATGCCAATGTTTTATTGGGGTTATAAGGCATTGATAAACATATTAACAGTTACAAAGTGTGCAGGTATGGCTTTGTTTTACGTCAATTGGTTTGTTTTCAACTGATCTGGTGCTTGTTAAAACTGCCTGATTTTTTTCGTTATAAGCTATTCATACTTGACACTGAAAAACATTTCCACAGTCTGAACCTGAAATTGCAATGTGAATGGTGATTCATAAAATGTGACACGTGATTCACATAAAGTGATGTGTAAACATCATCCTGTGATAAGCAACAAAAAAGGTTTTGTTCATAGCCCACAGCAGCACACCGACGTTCATGTTTACATCTGCATTTATCAAAAATAAAATGTTCTTGTGTTGAATATCTAGGTTGTTTCTTTCTTCAACGATCCTACAGATGTTGTGCGTAACAAGAGTATTTCTTTATGTTTCGTTAGCGTTATCATTTATTTGCTATCCACTTGTTTGCACTATTTTAAGCTCAGGGTGTCCGCGGGTCCTTAAAAAGTCTTAAATAACGTTTTCCTAATATAAGGCCTTAAAATGTCTTAAATTCGGATTCGATGGGTCTTAATTATTTTTGGTCTCATTACCGCTAAAATATCTTCAGTCTGACGGACCTAATGACTTTACAATCATTGGACAGACCCGCGGTAAGTTACTGCGCCACCAGAGAGAACTGCAGTAAGTGAGCAGAATACAGAACACAAACTCGCGCTGAGGCTCACTCTGTTTGTCTCGAGACTTCAGAACAAGTGAGCGTGACCACACACATAAACTCAGAAGAAACACACTGAGGTAAAAATTCAAAATGTTTCGTTTATTCATAACATGATATAGTTAAATAACACCATGACAAGTGAGCTATTTTGCTCAATATTCTCACGACGCAAAAGAAACATTCAAAACACCTACAGAGGGCACGCATTACTAGCGCGCTCCAAAAATTACCATATACAAATGTGATACTGATTTTTTACAACAGTTCAATAAACTAGAAGTTTTATTAAGAGACTTACGTTTTAGATACCCTATTGCCTGTTTTTTCTCTATTTCGCCAACAAAAATAATTCCAAACAAAGCCACACAGCGCTGTTTTGCGTCTCTGAGCAACATTACGCTGTTTCGTTCCCGAATGAATCACTCATTTAAATGATTCGGTTCAATCGCAATGACTCACTTATTAACAGTGACT
>NW_015505260.1:467003-473723 GCF_001515645.1 Sinocyclocheilus grahami | reverse complement strand
TTTTCTTTTTAATTTATACACATTAAATATTACATATGTATGTAATAAGATGTGTATTTCCATTACAGGTTTAGGTCTTACATTTCATATAAAGTGGTATTAAAAAGGTCTTAAAGTCTTGAATCTAACTTGTTCAAGTCTGCAGAAACCCTGGTTATGCAAATCTTCCCACATCGTGACGTAGACATGTGGGGGCGTGTTAGAACGAGCTGTTTTAGGTAGGCATGGTTGACTCTTAACTTTTATAAAGAATATTTCTTTGGATTTGAGACTTTAGTCTTTGCAACTTTACAGATCTTCTTTATGCACCAAGAGCTTGTAACAATCCAAAGAGAAAGGAAAAATTGAAATCGCATCATATGACCCCTTTAATCTGACTGGTAGCAGCCCTATAGTGTATATTGAATTTATTGATAAATTGTAATAATTTGACATGTAAGATGATGCATCCATCTAAAAAGGTTAAAAATAGGCCTTTGTAAAAGTAAATATGCAGATTTAAGTATGTAAAAGCTGATAAAACACTGATGAAAATATTGCTTCAGAATAAATAGTTTACTCCACCAAAAATCTCAGTGATGCAGTTATTTTGTGGGGATATTTTGTATGGAATATTGTCTGCTGACATGAAAAGTTCACTGTATATCGTAGTAATAAATACCATTTATTACAGCAATGATATTTTGTTTTCTTTTTAATTTATACACATTAAATATTACATATATGTATGTAGTAAAATGTGTATTTCCATTACAGGCGTAGGTCTTAAATTTCATATAAGGTGGTATTAAAAAGGTCTTAAAAAATCTTAAATTTAACTTGTTCAAGTCTGCAGAAACCCTGTAAGCTGCTTTGAGATTTTATGGTTCAGATCCAGAGCTGTTTTAAATGTCCCTCTCTCAGCTGGAGGATTAACTGTTAACTTACCATTACGGTTATGATGCCTGAATCTCTAACAGACCAAAGGGCACAGGGCCAGTCACTCGCTCTGAGACACAAATTAAGAGAACAGCTGAAGTTGTAGTGAGGTTTCCTTTGAGTTGTCAAAGCAGAAATTAACTTTCTGGCCAGATGGCAACCACAGAGCTCTATACAAAGGTAAGTGCCTTTAATAATTTTTTATATATATTTTTTTGTAATTTCATTGGATGCCATTAACGATAGATAGATAGATAGATAGATAGATAGATAGATAGATAGATAGATAGATAGATAGATAGATAGATGATAGATAGATAGATAGATGATAGATAGATAGATAGATAGATAGACAGATAGATAGATAGGTAGATGATAGATAGATAGACAGATAGATGGATTGATAGATAGATAGATAGATAGATAGATAGATAGATAGATAGATAGATAGAAATAAAGTCTGGTTTTGTTTAGTGTGCATCTGCATCCGTATTATTTTCACTGTCAGAGGAGACCGGCTGATGTTAATATTTAATGGTGCAGTGAGTGTATTTATGCTGATGGAGGAGAAAGAGTGTCATTGGGGTGGGACAGACAATTGCTCAGGCACATGAGCCGGTTGTGTAACATACAAAATATTGAATCAATTTCCTTGGTATCCATATTTTGAGACATAATCATAATCAAGCCTGTAGACTGTCATGTCCAATCTTGCTCATAGAAGGCTGCCTTCCTGCACAGTTTAGTTCCAGCACACCTGCCATGGACTTTTTAGTAGTCCTGAAGTTATTGAATAGCTAGTTCAGGTGCAGGAAGCACACCATACCAATTCATTCCTGAATTGTTGTTGAAATCCAACTGAATGATGAGCCAGTATGTTTCAGTTTTCAGGCCTACACTTGAAATTTGAAGGTTTGGGTAATATTAATTAGCATTGTAACGAGAAATAAGGATCACCTACAAAAAAAAACAAAAAACAAAAAAAACATCATTTGGACTTGCCACAAACTGCCACATACTGTTGATTATGATCAGTATGAAAATAGTTACTGTTTCTGTTGTCTCTCAGGGGGCATGTGTGTGGGTGCCAGACCCAGAAGCTGTGTGGGTGTCTGCCCAGCTGCTTCAAAACTATCGGCCTGGAGACCAGCACATACTAATCCAACTCACTGATGGCAGAGTAAGACACTTACACACATATGATTCTGATATGAAACCATGAGCCTTTCAGAATGAACATGTTCCACTAACCACTAATCAAAAAGTGTTCAAAACTTTCTAAACACAACGTTTTTCCTAATTTTCAGCAGTATTTTATTTATATAGCAGTATCATATTTACATACTTTATATAGTTATAAACCATTTATATGCTATTTTATTATTTTTAAATAAGGAGATGGAGTATCCAGTATTGCCTCCGGCAGGTCTTCCCCCTCTAGGTAACCCTGATATTTTGGAAGGAGGGAATGACCTCACGGCTCTAACCTTCCTCCATGAGCCAGCGGTACTTCACAACTTGCGAGTGCGCTTTCTCGACTACAGTAGCATTTACACCTACTGCGGTGAGCAAAATTCAATAGAAAATAGTGGCAGGTTGTTACAGCCATTGCCCAATAACCTCTATTTTACTGGGTGTAAAGTTCAAAACACAGAGATTCAAAAAACATTACCCATTGTTATATTGGCTACTGTAAAGAACTTTAACCAAGCACTGGGTTTATTGAGATGTGAATTACGCATAGAAAATGATGGCCTTTTATATTTTTTAAGTAGATTAATTTCACTTTTAATTTCAGAGACACATTCATCTCATTTAGAAAACTTTCTCATACTTTAATAGGGATTGTGTTGGTGGCATTAAATCCATATGAACAGTTGCCCATCTATGGAGAAGAGGTGATTGATGCTTACAGCGGTCAAGACATGGCTGATATGGAGCCACACATCTTTTCTGTGGCTGAAGAGGCGTACCGAACTATGATCAGGTCAATAGCAAGCAAATAACAAGAACAGTTCGCTTACAAAAAAAAGTACTGTTTTTGGACATGGACCATGGTAATACCATGGTATTCTGAGAATTACCTTGCAGTATTATTGAAATATTAGGTATATATCAAAGTACCACTGCATTACCCTCTTATACCATCACTTTACCATGGTAGTACACAGTAGGGAAATTCATTCTGAAACTGTATTACATTACCTTAACCAAAACATATGGTTTTATTAATCATAATTATATGTACAGAGAGGAGAAAAACCAATCCATCATAATCAGTGGAGAATCAGGCTCAGGTAAGACTGTATCTGCTAAGTTCACCATGCGTTACTTCGCTGTCGTGGGTGGTGCGGCCCAGCAGACCAGTGTGGAGGAGAAAGTTCTGGCATCCAATCCCATCATGGAGGTACTGAAACTTGATTTCTGACCTTTTTGGTAAAGTAGGAGGAGGCTATTTGTAACATGTTGTCATTTTAACCCTTGCAGGCAATTGGTAATGCAAAAACAACCAGAAACGACAACAGCAGCCGTTTTGGGAAGTATATCGAGATAGGATTTGGGTGTAAAGGGGATATAATTGGGGCAAACATGAGGACCTACTTGTTGGAGAAATCAAGAGTTGTTTTTCAGGTGCTTGCTCGATCATATAGTGTTCACATTATCTCATGATTCAGTGACCAAGTTCTGTTATTGAGTTGAATTTTGTTTCATAACACACAAACAGGCTGCTCAAGAGAGAAACTACCACATCTTCTACCAGCTTTGTGCTTCCAGGGATTTGCCAGAGTTGAGGACACTCAAACTTGGTAAAGCCTAAACTGATGTCCTGAAAACATTCTTATTTGTCTTGGACATTTTTGTTCAGTTACACCATGCATTACTGCATCTCACTAGATTCTGCAGAGAACTTTCATTACACCAACCAAGGACAAGATGTGCACATTTTTGGCACAGATGATGTGGTTGAGCTAGAGCGGACAAGAAATGCCTTTACTATTCTTGGTAAGCTAAAAAACCATCCATATATTCCTCCAATACAACATAACACACTTTTTACAAAACTTGTGGTTCATCTCTGCAGGAGTGCAGCCTGACCAGCAGATGGAGATATTTCGTATACTGGCTGCTATTCTTCATCTGGGGAATGTCAACATACAAGCCAGCGGTCGTGGTGGGGACCGCAGCTACATTGATGTACAAGCACCATTTCCTATTACTGTGCACATTTCTGAGTTATATTTGATGTCCGTATAAATAAAGAACAGGAGCAGTGATGTCCTTGTTTTGTTAACAAGTAGCATGTGCTAATACAGACATTTCTTATTCATCATACTGGCAGGCCAACGACCGTTCCTTGGCCATCTTTGCCAAGCTTTTAGGGGTGGAAGGTACTCAGATGGCCCAATGGCTATGCCACAGGCGACTAACAGTGGGTGGGGAAATGCTTGTGAAGCCCATGGCGGGCCAGCAGGCTAATGAAGCAAGGGATGCTCTGGCTAAGCATGTGTATGAGCAACTGTTCACATGGACCGTGCAGAGGCTCAACTCATCCTTAAGAGCACACCGGGAACAGCCCAAATCTTTTATAGGAGTTCTTGATATCTATGGGTAAGAGTTACTTTGTATGTAATAATCAAAGCAACAAAATGTACATGTAGGATTGTTTTGTCAATCTTTTCTTTGATCATTTATAGGTTTGAGACTTTTGACAGGAATAGTTTTGAACAATTCTGTATTAACTACGCAAATGAGAAACTCCAACAGCAGTTCAACAGGGTAAGTTTCCAGATATTGGCACTTGGTGTACTTAGGCATCTAACATCTTCTGTCTAGTGAAGAGTGACTTAGTCCTTGAAGAGTTGCTTCACCCAAGTTTACATACTACAAGTGCCTATTCTTGGTTACATTGAGCTTTTCAGAACTTGATTTGTCATTAGCTGATTTGTTGACCCAACTTTGATCATTCAGTTGTTTTAAGTAAGTGGTATAAGCTTTTTGTCCTCGTCAGCATGTTTTCCAGCTAGAGCAGGAGGAGTACCTGCGAGAGGAACTTCCCTGGAACCGTATTGAGTTCAGTGATAACCAGCCATGCATTGCACTCATCGAAGGCCAACTGGGCCTACTTGATCTTCTGGATGAAGAATGCAGAGTGAGGAATCTACACATTGTAATCCAAGCTGTAGTCCCTCTTATCATGTCATCAAGGTGTACATCCCAATATCGCTCATGCCTAAATGCCTAAAGGCTCGAATGAGAATTGGACTCGGAAGCTTTACGACCAACACCTGAACCACAGCCCTCACTTCACGCATGTCCGCATGTCCAACTCTGCCTTCATCGTTGTGCATTTTGCTGATATGGTCAGAAAACATCTACTGAGAAAAATTCACCAACTGATGCCACCAAAACTTTAAATGTTTGTGATATTATTGCTGGCTTTTTGAAATAGGTCCAGTACGAGTGTGATGGCTTTTTAGACAAGAACCGAGACACTGTATTTGAGGAGCCCATCAATATACTGAGAGCTAGTCAGGTATTGTTTGAATAGTTCAATTCTTGGCTATTGAAAAATTTAGTTTTGTACTCACTCTGCCTTTTCACAACTGTCTCAGTCAGAACTAGTTGCTGAGTTGTTTCAGAAGGAGTCAGCAGGGGGATCCCTTCCTAACTCCTCTCTTGCAAACGGGAGCATACGTTCAGGAAAGAGAGCTCACAGAGAACACAAATTAACTGTGGGCTTTCAGGTGAGCTGCTTCTCCTGGTTCCTGTCTAAAGGAAAATAGTCATGCTCTAAATGTGTTCTTAGATTTTCTCCTTTTCTTACACATTCTGTCTTTGTGTGTCTAGTTTCGTCAATCCCTGCAATTTTTGATGGACACCTTGAACAGCACCACCCCGCATTATGTCCGCTGCATAAAGTCCAATGACCTCAAACAGCCCTTTCTGTAAGAGAATAAATAAGATGTCCGATGTGTTCATGTCTGTTTGAAAGCTTCTCCTGGTTCCTGTCTAAAGGAAAATAGTCATGCTCTAAATGTGTTCTCTGACTCTTAAGGTCTTAGATTTTCTCCTTTTCTTACACATTCTGTCTTTGTGTGTCTAGTTTCGTCAATCCCTGCAACTTTTGATGGACACCTTGAACAGCACCACCCCGCATTATGTCCGCTGCATAAAGTCCAATGACCTCAAACAGCCCTTTCTGTAAGAGAATAAATAAGATGTCCGATGTGTTCATGTCTGTTTGAATTTGAGTAACCTTTTCTCGTCTCTCCATATCAGTTTTGATCCCAAGCGAGCAGTGCAGCAATTGCGAGCATGTGGAGTCTTGGAGACCATCCGAATCAGTGCCGCAGGCTACCCCTCCAGGCAAGTACTCTTCTATAGGTCTCTCAATTCAGTTCCCTCTTCCATCCCTGACTCTTTCATCTGTACTCCAGGTGGACATACGAGGAATTCTACACTCGTTATCGGGTGCTGCTATGTGGTTCTGTTTCTTTGGATGATGTGCGCCGTTCCTGCCAGAGTGCCCTTCTCGATCTCATCCCTGATCCAGAGCAGTACTGCTTTGGCAAGACCAAGGTCTTCTTCCGGGCCGGACAGGTTGCAGTACTGGAGAAGCTTAGAGGGGATCGGTTACATGCAGCAGGGGTTTTGATCCAAAGCTGGGTGAGAGGGTGGCTGCAGCGTAGGCATTATCTGCGACTCCGGTGGGCCACCTTCACCCTACAGCGGTACATCAGAGGAACCCTGGCCCGAAGGTGGGTTAAAGTGTTACATAAAGAGCACACTATTGGCACTTTT
>NW_015505260.1:464951-466625 GCF_001515645.1 Sinocyclocheilus grahami | reverse complement strand
CTCAGCCGAGGTGGTACTGAAAAAAGTACCAGGTACCAGGTACTGCATACACAGTGGAAAACGCCCCAAAATCAATCCGAGCTGTGCCGTACCATGCAGTAGAAAAGCGCCATATGTACTGTGGGCTTTTTAGGTCCTATTCTGGTTGCATAGTTTTTTCCTAATAGGTGTTTTTGTATATTTGTGACTAATTTGAAGTATGTTCTGCAATGTTACCTGACCATTAGGTTGGCATGGACCCTCCGTTATACACGTGCTGCTTTAATCATCCAGAAAACACACCGCATGCTGGCTGTGCGACAGCTTTATTTGACCATCAGAGAGGCCACCATCAAAATCCAGGCCTTCATCAGAGGTACTCAGGCTCGTCGGATTTATAGACAGGTAAAGTGCTTTATGCGTGTCTGGGTATAGTTACAAAAATACAAATAAAGTTACAGTTTCATTTCCCAGAATGTTTGACCCTTTACCTAAATCTAGAAAAAATAGCCAAAGATTTATTTGATTATATATATTTTTTGGTTTACTTTAGGTCTATGCTAAAAAGGCTTTGTTATTCAGTTGCATTTTCCTTTTTCCCATCATGCACAAATGCACAAATAATTAATATGGTTGCATTAATTGACCATTTCCCAGTTTTATTTACATTGTTGTTTTGTCACATTCAGTAACTTTGTGGTGCCAGGATAAGTTTGTTGTTTTACTTAAATGATCATTTAGTTAATTGTTACCCTTTTTGTGTTTCATGTGTCTAGTGTTAAGGTCTTCGTGTAGGATTTTAAAGTTCTGTTGTACTCAGTAGTGTAAGATAACAAGAATTTGCTTTTCAAGATGTACATTTGTCAATAGCTGAGGCATGTAGTAGTTAACTATTTAAAATTTCTACTCAATTTTATACTCAAATCCTCTTGAATCCTCTGAATCTAAACAGGTATTTGATATAACGATGACGTTTTAGGTTATGGCAGCTTGACATTTTATGTTACGTTCAGTAAATTAGTACAGAGTGCATATGTATGAATGTTGATGTCTAATATACATTATTATTTTACCGTGCAATTTGTTTGATAAATCTCTCTTTCTAGATGCTGACAAAGCGGGCGGTGGTGTTCTTGCAGGCGCGGGTGCGAGGCTGGCTGACCCGGTGCAGTTTCAGGCGCATCAGAGCTGCAGTGGTGCTCCTGCAGTGCTGCGTGCGCAGGCGAGCGGCGCGTAAAGAGCTGTTGCACCTGCGTGCTGAGGCTCGATCGGTGGAGAAATACAGAGAACTCAATAAAGGCATGGAAGTCAAGCTCATGCAACTGCAGCTACGAGCTGACCAACAGGTGAGAGGGTGGAAGAAAGCATCGGTGTTTAGTGAGTTGTCTGGAGATGGAATGTTACAATCACGTAATGACATTTTTCAAACAATCAATCCATAAAGGCCACCTTTTTTCTTTGATAACTACTTTACATAATGTAAGTAACCCTGATAGCACACGTACATCATGGAGATGTCTATTTGATGTCTGCAAGACGTATTTCTTAGAGTGTTTGCTCATCTGCAATACCTCTATAGTACGTTTCCTATCAGATGTCAAATAGACGGTTAGAAAAATGTCTTTAAGATGTTTGTGTTTTAGAATGTAAGTAAAACTGACATCTTAAAGACGTCTATTAGATGTTTGTACACAG
>NW_015505260.1:463306-463522 GCF_001515645.1 Sinocyclocheilus grahami | reverse complement strand
TCTGAAAATATGACATTGTATAATAATTAAAAAACACATTTGAATATAGTAGCTAATGATCTGTTATGCATTATATGATGTTATATTTGTTTAATGCTTTTATTAAGTTTTAAAATTATATTTAATCCTAACTGAATGCAAGAATATATATGTGTGTGTTCCTTCGCAGCGTTCACGTGGACACAGACGAACAGACTCAGCTGTGTCTTTGGAGCC
>NW_015505260.1:437517-463296 GCF_001515645.1 Sinocyclocheilus grahami | reverse complement strand
ACCTACTTGTTGGAGAAATCAAGAGTTGTTTTTCAGGTGCTTGCTTGATCATATAGTGTTCACATTATCTCATGATTCAGTGACCAAGTTCTGTTATTGAGTTGAATTTTGTTTCATAACACACAAACAGGCTGCTCAAGAGAGAAACTACCACATCTTCTACCAGCTTTGTGCTTCCAGGGATTTGCCAGAGTTGAGGACACTCAAACTTGGTAAAGCCTAAACTGATGTCCTGAAAACATTCTTATTTGTCTTGGACATTTTTGTTCAGTTACACCATGCATTACTGCATCTCACTAGATTCTGCAGAGAACTTTCATTACACCAACCAAGGACAAGATGTGCACATTTTTGGCACAGATGATGTGGTTGAGCTAGAGCGGACAAGAAATGCCTTTACTATTCTTGGTAAGCTAAAAAAAACATCCATATATTCCTCCAATACAACATAACACACTTTTTACAAAACTTGTGGTTCATCTCTGCAGGAGTGCAGCCTGACCAGCAGATGGAGATATTTCGTATACTGGCTGCTATTCTTCATCTGGGGAATGTCAACATACAAGCCAGCGGCCGTGGTGGGGACCGCAGCTACATTGATGTACAAGCACCATTTCCTATTACTGTGCACATTTCTGAGTTATATTTGATGTCCGTATAAATAAAGAACAGGAGCAGTGATGTCCTTGTTTTGTTAACAAGTAGCATGTGCTAATACGGACATTTCTTATTCATCATACTGGCAGGCCAACGACCGTTCCTTGGCCATCTTTGCCAAGCTTTTAGGGGTGGAAGGTACTCAGATGGCCCAATGGCTATGCCACAGGCGACTAGCAGTGGGTGGGGAAATGCTTGTGAAGCCCATGGCGGGCCAGCAGGCTAATGAAGCAAGGGATGCTCTGGCTAAGCATGTGTACGAGCAACTGTTCACATGGACCGTGCAGAGGCTCAACTCATCCTTAAGAGCACACCGGGAACAGCCCAAATCTTTTATAGGAGTTCTTGATATCTATGGGTAAGAGTTACTTTGTATGTAATAATCAAAGCAACAAAATGTACATGTAGGATTGTTTTGTCAATCTTTTCTTTGATCATTTATAGGTTTGAGACTTTTGACAGGAATAGTTTTGAACAATTCTGTATTAACTACGCAAATGAGAAACTCCAACAGCAGTTCAACAGGGTAAGTTTCCAGATATTGGCACTTGGTGTACTTAGGCATCTAACATCTTCTGTCTAGTGAAGAGTGACTTAGTCCTTGAAGAGTTGCTTCACCCAAGTTTACATACTACAAGTGCCTATTCTTGGTTACATTGAGCTTTTCAGAACTTGATTTGTCATTAGCTGATTTGTTGACCCAACTTTGATCATTCAGTTGTTTTAAGTAAGTGGTATAAGCTTTTTGTCCTCGTCAGCATGTTTTCCAGCTAGAGCAGGAGGAGTACCTGCGAGAGGAACTTCCCTGGAACCGTATTGAGTTCAGTGATAACCAGCCATGCATTGCACTCATCGAAGGCCAACTGGGCCTACTTGATCTTCTGGATGAAGAATGCAGAGTGAGGAATCTACACATTGTAATCCAAGCTGTAGTCCCTCTTATCATGTCATCAAGGTGTACATCCCAATATCGCTCTGTTCTAGATGCCTAAAGGCTCGAATGAGAATTGGACTCGGAAGCTTTACGACCAACACCTGAACCACAGCCCTCACTTTCGTAAACCACGCATGTCCAACTCTGCCTTCATCGTTGTGCATTTTGCTGATATGGTCAGAAAACATCTACTGAGAAAAATTCACCAACTGATGCCACCAAAACTTTAAGTACGTTTCCTATCAGATGTCAAATAGACGGTTAGAAAAATGTCTTTAAGATGTTTGTGTTTTAGAATGTAAGTAAAACTGACATCTTAAAGACGTCTATTAGATGTTTGTACACAGCAGATGCTTTCCAGATGAAGTAATCTTTAACAGACATCTTGCAGACGTATCTGTGCTGACTTTCAAAATGTTAAATAGTGTTTATATTGTTTAGTATATTGTGAATTGTGTGTGGTTTTCTTCTCTCAGGCGAGAAAGAGTGCATCTCTCAGGGAGACTCTTCAGGCCGAGCGAGAAGCTCACAGCTGTGAGCTGGAACAGCTGCGGTCCAGCCTCCTCAAACTCCAGATCCAGCTGCAGGAGAATGCAAACACTGCTCCTTCACTCACAGACGAACAGGAGGAGGACCGGAGGAGAGCTGAGGAGAAAGCCGCCCAAGAGATTCTCCAGCTTACACAGGTGAGCCGTGTGTCACACATTATACGGTTAACATCGGCCACTTTATTTTCTTTTAACAACTTTCTTTTCTTGTAGGCAGCTGGTTCTGTTGACATTCGCCAGTTTTGTTTGTTTATTTCCTGTTTACTCTAGGAAATCCAAGCTCTCCAAGATGAGAGGGATTCTTTGGAGAAAGAGAGGGATGATCTGGCCATTCGTTTACAGGATCAGGAAAAAGCTCAGGAGGGTGAATCATGCGTCCGCCACATCTCAACTCATGTATTGTTTAATAAATGAAGGAGATGGTGGACTAAGACTCATTTTAGTGGATTGAAATACACACAATATATATGAAAATAATATAAACATAGTTGAATAAACACTAATGAAAGCGTTTGTGTGTCTGTATGTTTCAGAGAGCCACCAGCAGACTGTGGATCAGGCAGATGCATCAGTGCGAGCAGAGCTGGAAGAGGAGAGGAGGAGATACCAGAGTTTACTGAGAGAGTTCACGAGACTAGAGCAAAGATACGACAACCTGAGAGACATGAGCTTATTTACCACCAATGAGGTACATCTTTTTTGAAAATGACTCAAATTACATATATTTTATATGTGATATATTAAATGTGTATGTTATGTATATAAATAACCACACACACACACACACACACACACACATATATATATATGTATATATATATATATGTGTGTGTGTGTGTGTGTGTGTGTGTATTGTAATAAAATAAATAAAAAATAGAAAATAGGTACACAGTGCCCTGTACCAGAATTATTATAGTAAACTAAAACTAAAACCAGAAAAATATATGAACATAAATAAATAATAATAATAAAAAACTAATAAAATAAATTAAATTAAATATAAAACCCCAAATTTATTTTATTTCAGCCAGGTGCCTGTTGCAACATTTTTCATTTTTTATTTAGTTTAACTGAATGCACTTAAATAACTTAAACTAAAACTGAAATAAAACAAACAAAAAATAACAATAGTAAAAACTATATACAAATATGTAAAAAATGACAAAAACACACAACAAAATTACTAAAATGTTAACTAAAATTAAAAATTTTTATTAGAAAATAAAAAAATAAACACTAATTTAATAAAAACTATAATAGTATCTCAGTGATACTAAAATAACACTGCCTGTACATGTACAAATCTGAAAATATGACATTGTATAATAATTAAAAAACACATTTGAATATAGTAGCTAATGATCTGTTATGCATTATATGATGTTATATTTGTTTAATGCTTTTATTAAGTTTTAAAATTATATTTAATCCTAACTGAATGCAAGAATATATATGTGTGTGTTCCTTCGCAGCGTTCACGTGGACACAGACGAACAGACTCAGCTGTGTCTTTGGAGCCTCCTTCACCCGTCACCACACCGTTCTCCAGCTCGCCCGTCTTCCCTTCACCTGAGGAGGTCAGGAGGATCAGCGTCACGTCGCCCACCGACAGGAGACCCTGGAGAGATGAGCAACCTCTGGTTAGAGATTCAATAGAAACCAAAAACTCTCACTGTATAAATAAAATAAAAATTGTCATGACAAAAACAGGAATGCTGTTACCTGCAGAACGTTCTAATGAAGGATATGAGCATTGCGAAAGACACTGCTGAAAGTATGAAGGGGGAGGATCTCAGATACGCCTATGATGCTGTACGGGTGGCCAACAAGTCAGTTTCCTTCTGCTCACTTCACGTACATCAGATCGATACACTGGAAGTCATCAATGACTTATATTATAGGCATTACATTGTACGTTTTCAGGTTCCTAGAGAGGCAGCTGTTGTCTCAGAGAGCGCAGTGGGAGCAGGAGAAATCAGATCTCAGGATGAAACTCCAGCTGGCTCAAGACAGAGATACACCTGGAAATCCTGAGATAAATGTACCTGTTCCATCTGAACTTACCATTTATTGTTCTTTGTACTTTAATTGGTCATTTTTGCTTCTTCATGTGTTTATGAAGGATCTAACAGAGCAGGTGGCGGTTCGAGAACAAGAATGCGTCCGATTGCGACGAGAACTAAAGGAACTGAAACATACCGTGAGCCTCAGGAGAATCCTGTCTTACGCAGGTCTGTGTTGGATCCAAAAAGTATTTGGACACCTATGCTACACTCGTAGGGTGTGTTCACACTTGTCATGTTTGGTTCGTTTAAAACAAACCCTGGTGCAATTTCTCTGTTAGTGCGGTTCGTTTAGTGTGAACGCTGCCATCTGAACTCTGGTGCGCACCAAACAAGCAGACTGAGACGCTAAAAAGATGGGTCTCGGTCTGCTTCCAAACAAACTGAAATATTACAGTTTGAATGAAATATGAATGCAACACGGACCAAATACTTCTAAACGAACCAAAAACAGGAAGTAATTAAAAGATGCGACGCTATGCGACATTATTTGATGACGCGGAACGAGCAATGAATCCAAAACAAAATCAGAGCAGAGGGCAAACATGTAGCAACGAGGAGGTAAAGTGCCTTTTATGAGCTCTTTGTGAGTTCGCAGGTGGTGAAAATAAAATCATAAGTACACGCAGCAATGAGCGCGCAGATGGCATTAGGTGTGTTCAACTTAAAGCGGCACTGAGCAGACCGATCGGTGAATGGGTACTTTGAGGTCATACACCGATCGGTCTGCGCAGCGAACACAGCTTTTGTTTGGGGTGTTCGGTGAGTTCCGTCGTGAAATATACGTCAGTCAACCCGACCAATCAGGTTGTGCATGTATCTTTAGGTTCGCTGTCAAAAATGCCAGTGTGAACGCTAAGCGGACCAGGACCAAATGTATCGTTTTCTTTTTTGGTCCGGATCAAACGAACCAAAAGAACCGAACTACAAGTGTGAACGCACCCTTAATAATAAAGGTGATGCCATAGAACCACCATTTTTGGTTCCCAAAAGAACCTTTCAGGGAACAGTTCTTAAAAGAACCATTTTTAAATTTGTGTGAAGAACATTTTAAAAATCTAAAGAACTTTTTTCCGTTATAAAGACTTTTTTTTTTTTTTGGAATGGAAAGGTTCCATAGATGATAAAGGCTCTTCAAGGATCTATAGATGGCAATAAAG
This sequence comes from Sinocyclocheilus grahami, assembly GCF_001515645.1. Taxonomy (NCBI): domain Eukaryota; kingdom Metazoa; phylum Chordata; class Actinopteri; order Cypriniformes; family Cyprinidae; genus Sinocyclocheilus; species Sinocyclocheilus grahami. The sequence continues at coordinate 457,934 of NW_015505260.1, read as the reverse complement.
CACATTTATTTTTAAAACTGTACCTTTCAAAATTTGGGGTCTTTAAGATTTTTTAATATTTTTGAAAGAAGTCTCTTATGCTCACCAAGGCTGCATTTATTTGATCAAAAATACAGTGAGAAGAGTCGTATTGTGAAATATTGTTACAATTTAAAATAACTGTTTTCTATTTGAAAATATTTTAAAATGTGATGGCAAAACTGAATTTTCAGCATCATTACTCCAGGCTTCACTATCACATGATCCTGATTTGCTGCTCAAGAAACCGTTATTCTTATTATCAATGTTAAAAACAGTTTTGCTGCTTAATATTTTTGTGGAAACCATGATACACCCCCCCTCCCCCCAGAATTCATAGGAAGCTCAAAAGAACAGCATTTATTTGACAGTGTCTTTGCTGTCACTTTTGATCAATTTCATGTGTACTTGCTTAATAAAAGTATTAATTCTTTCTTTAAAAACAAACAAAGGAAAAAAATCAAATTTTTTTATTTTAATGAGAAGTAGCATGAATGCACTTCTCAAGCAAAACATTTCACACACGTTTGTTTTAAGTTTCATAATACAATACATATACTGTTGAAAATGTATTTAACGCTCAGGTGTAGCCATAGCTGCGTCTCAGGACCCAACATCTCCTGCCCCTCAGAAGAGCCAGATGCTCACTGGACTGCTGGAGTGCAGGAAGAAAGATGAGAGCAAGCTGATCAAACACCTCATAACAGGTCAGCAGCACACACAACACTTGGAGTTTAGTTAAGAGACGGTTATTAATGCGGACATTTCTCTGTGGCAGATGTGAGGGCAGAGGGTGTCTTGTCTTTGGCCTCTGGACTTGCGGCTCGGGTTCTGTTTCTGTGTGTACGGCAGGCGGACTGTAGCGGCGATCAGACGCGGGTGAAGGGGCTCTGCAGTGCTGCTGTGAGCGGCTTTAAAACCGCCCTGAAGGTGAACCACTTATATCTTTACCCTTTATCACAGTGTGCCACAAATAATTAATTTCAACTCATCCCCAGTTCGTATTTATTTATTCATTTAAAAAAAAGCAAAAATGGGAATAAACTGGAAGTGTATGGAGACAGTTTTAAAGAGGGTTTAAAAGCAGAAATGTGAAGCTTAGAAATGAACATATTAATTGTTCTGTTAAAATCTGATGATGTGTGTAGAGTAGATTTTTAGACATTAAAGGTGGGGTAAGCGATTTCTGGTAGCCAATGTTGATATTTGAAATCACCAAAACAAACACGCCCCTATTTTGATAGCTCCGCCCCACACATATGTACGCAACCCAGGCAACGATTAGTTCTGTGAAACAAAGCAAAACCAATGTTACACTGTGTCTACACCGGAGTGGCATTAAACAGCTTGAAAGATCAAAGACAATTTTTTATATAACTCAGACTGGATTCGTCTGAAAGAAGGAAGTCATATACACCTAGGATGTCTCGGGGGTGAGTAAAACGCAGCCTAATTTTCATTTTTGGGTGAACTACCTGTCTGTATGATGTCACACAGACAGGCCCCTCCCACGATAGTTTGATTGACAGTAGCGTTTCAGCACAGACTGGACTGGTGTCTTACCTTAGACCCGCCCTGAGTGAGCTGAGCTGTCATCAGTCCGCCATCGTTTCACCGCCGTAGCAGATGTAGACAAGATTGACTCCTAAGCGATTGAGGTGTTCTGTTGTTGGATGTAATAATGAACATAGCAGTCGTCATTTACTCCCGACATCTGAGCTGCTGAACTGGCAGAAATTGTTTCTGAAGGGAATGCGGCCCCGATCTACATATATGTGTTTATGTTCGCGCAAATCATTCATGATCCAGCCACATATACAGAAGAAGTGAGTATAATGTTTTGTAATGAATATTTGCAAATCGCCTTTCCTAATAATGTGCTAATTAGCAAGTTTCATGATGAATGTGGCTAAAGTAAACAGTCTCTCTGAAAGCAGCTTGGAAGAGAGGGGCGGGGTCAGCATAGCTCATTAACATTTAAAAGAAAATGCTACAAAATCGGATTGATCTGAAAATAGCTGTTTTTGACAGGGTAAAAAAGGTGTTTTTTACACTACCATTGAGAAATTTTAACCAAACTATGTTACAGACTTTTCTTTAAGACCCTAAAGAATCATATCAACTTGTGGAAAATGGGCATCCTATGACCCCTTTAAAGGTGCAGTGTGTAAATTTTAGCGGCATCTAGTAGTGAGGTTGCGAATTGCAACCAACGACTCAGTCCCCCGCTCACCCCTCCCTTTAGAGAAGCTACGGTGGCCTACACAGGTAAAGATGTTGACGGTAAAGACAGCAGAGAGCAATGAGATTTCTTTACAAAGGTAAATTAAGGAATTATATTTACTTACTCATTCAATAAATCAATGTTTTTGCGAATGTTAATGTACTTGTTCATCATTGTGTCAACAAAGTGACGAAACGCGCTCTGTAGAGCAGTTTGTCCGTTTAGGGCTACTGTAGAAACACGGTGGCGACTTCCATGTAAGGGGACCCGCTGTGTATGTAGATAGAAATTGCTCAATCTAAGGTAATAAAAACATAACGGTTAATTAAGTAAGGTCTTTATACACATCTGAAAACATAGTTATGTATATTATATTGCATTTCTGTCAATAGATTGTTGTAAATATTACACATTGCACCTTTAAGCCTTCTTTTGTTCCGCAGACATTTTCCTCTTTTGTTTTTTATCCGCCATCTCTATCTTTCTGTCGCTCGGCTCGCTAATGTCCGTCCTGTGCACTGAATGCTCTCTCCTCAACATCATGAGTAGACATGCCCCTTACTGCTGATTGGACACAAGTTTGTTTTGCTAGTCGGCCCGAATCAGTTTTCTAAAGCGTTTTTGAAAAATCGCTTACCCCACCTTTAATTGTTGTGTGATTCTTGTTGTAGAAACACGGCAGTGATCTGGACGTGACGGCTGTGTGGCTGAAGAATGCTTGCCTGCTGAAAGACCTGCTCAACCAGCACTCTCCCCGCCAGGTCACACATCTGAACTTAAACAATTACTTTATTTCTTATGCAGAAATGACTTCACATAGAAATCGACCTCTTCTCCTGCAGGACATGAGGGGTTCAGAGGAGCTGGTGCCTCTGGTGACGGACGTGCAGGAGTCTGTCCGGGCGCTCAGTGATCTGTGTATTCAGGCCTATCAGCAGCTGCTGTCCATCTCTGAGAGTCGCCTGCAACCCATCATTGGTACAGTATTACCAATGCCGTTGTAGTAATGTTTATTTATATAAAAATAAAAAAATTATATCTTATTATAGACATACACGCACAACACAGATTTAGTCTTGATAAACCTTCCTTTTTCCCTAAGTGTTTATATACATATTCTTTATATTAACAAATATTATATATATCTATATATATCATACTAATATAATATATTTTATATAATATATTTTAATATAACATTTACTTTAATATATTTATATACGTATATAATATACATAAAACACAATGTAATTGATTATATGAACTTAATTTTAATATACATATACTTTTTAAAATATTAACAAATTATAAAAAATACATTTTAAATATAGCATTATATAATTATACATATGTAATTTTACTACATTATTCATACTTCATTACATATTTCATTATATATATACACATGTATAATATAAATTAAACACATTTCATAAACATTTTTTATATATGTAATTTGTTATGTATATATTTATATATGTATAATTTAATTATATTAAATTTAAATAATATGCACAGGCATATGTGTGTTAATGTACAATATTGTAATATTACTATTTATTACTTTATTTATATATATATATATATACACATATATATTTGTGTATTTCTGTATGTTTATATAAATAAATATTATATATATTATACACACACACACACACACACACACACACATATATATATATATATATATATATATATATATATTAATGAATATAATATTATTAACATATTAATTATAATAAAAGTATATACATATATAATCAATTCTATGTATATAGTGAAAATAAAAAATATAACGTGTGTGCTTGTGTACCCATCTCTTGATTTTAGTTCCAGCAATGCTTGAAAGTGAGACCATTCCTGGTCTGGCTGGATCATCAGTAAAGCTGAGTGCCGGTCGTAAGCGTGCAGGATCAGATCCCCGACCTTCAGCCAGTACGGAGGGAGCGACTATGTCAGCGGTCCTGAGGGAACTGTCAGCACTGCACACAGCCCTGTCCCGTCAGGATCTGCCCTCGGCCCTGCAGGAGCAAGCCTTCCACCAGCTCATGTACCTGCTGGCCGCCACCACCCTCAACAGCCTGCTGCTGCGCAAAGACATGTGCTGCTGGAACCGTGGCCTGCAGATCAGGTCAGAACTGCTTTAGCTTCGGTTACTTAAACATCTGCTCGAGTGAGTTGAAGTGAATATTTATATGCGTATATTCTAGGTATAATGTGAGTTTACTGGAGGAGTGGCTGCGCAGTCGTTCGCTGCAGACAGGGGGCGCTGTGACCACGCTGGAGCCGCTCATACAAGCAGCACAGCTTCTTCAAATGAGCAAGAAGACTGAAGCTGATGGACAAGCCATGGTCCAAGCCTGCAATGCACTGTCCAACCAGCAGGTGCCTGTTATTACAGTTACATGTCAGGCAAAATAAAATAAAATTTTGTCTTTTATTCTTTTTTTCAAAATATTTTTCCATCCATCCATCTATCTGTCTATAAAATAATATATATATATGTAGTAAATTATATACATATCAAATATAATTTGATATTGATATACCTGCTGGTTGTATATATAAACATATTTATATATACACAAATTGTGTAAATATACACACACACACACACAAATGATAAATTAAATATACAAATATAGAGGTGTGTGTGTGTCTATGTACAAAATTTAATTTTAATATACATTAATAAATTATATATGCACAATTGTATGTTGGCACGCTAATTTTCTAAATGTGTGTTGCAGGTTGTGAAGATTTTAAGCCTCTATACACCTCAGAGTGACCTTGAGGAGAGAGTAACACTCAATTTCATTCGTATAGTGCAGGTAAGTGCAAAAGCATTCGAACGTGAGCTCTTTAAAACTATATTATAGCAGGGTTTTGTCCAGCAGTGATAGTGCGGCTTTTCTGTGGGGTTTCCCAGGGGCTGCTGAAGGGGCGTTCTGAGGGGCAACCTCCACAGCTTCTGATGGATGTCAGACGGGTATTCCCCGTCACGTTCCCTTATCTGCCGCCACCGCAAGTCAGTGCCGCCCAGCTCGAAATCCCAGAGTCCCTCAAGATCTCCTTCCTACGCAGAGTCTGATGTGGGTGTTCCTTTACCTCCTGAAATGCATTAGTTTTTTTTGCCTTTGTTGCCTTACATCATTTTAAAATGTCATCTGGGTATTTTGTGTATGTCATGCTAATTTTAAGCACATTTTAAATGTAGAATTATGTTAGCTTGACAAACCCAAAATATTATCTATTCCTCCCTCCTTTAAAAACAATAAATTCAAATTTGAAATATAAAAATTTTAAACTTACATGTCAGGCCAAATAAAATCAAATTCGATCTTGATGTACCACCCTAATTTTTTCCATTTTTATTAAATATAATTTGTCATTAAAAAAAAAAATCTATCTATCCATCTATCTATCTATCTCTCTAAACCATGTTTAATAGAAACCATCAAAAAATCCATTACACACTGCATTTTTTTAACCATTTATTGGAGGTAGAAACAAACCAAAGGCTGGCATCTGTTTTACCTCCATCCCCGATAAGAACGATCATATTTAGAAAAAAGAAAAAAAAAAGAAAATTAGAAACATCTTTGTATAAAAAAAATCTCTCATGCTAGTACTCTGTACCACTACACATCAGAAATACATATTTATATATTCACAAGCCTTCCAAAAATAGAAAATAATACCCAAATACCAAAATAAATGACAAATCAAGAGAAATAAAGACAACAATTGAATATCACATCAAAGATACATGCTGGCACAAAGAAGAATCTTTCCCAACATGCACTGCTTCTTATTTACAGGCAAGGAGTCGCTGTTTGGGTGCATGTCGAGTTATTGGGATCCATGTGCACTTGTGTCTGCGTGTGCTTTGTCTCGTACTACATGCTCACGACTGTATCCTGTAATATTATTATTCACAGACAGCAACACGCAGCTTTAATATTTTAAATCCTATCATCCAAATTAAAGTATTATGTTGCTACAGATTCTATTTTCCACTCTGCAGTCAATTCAACATTCATTAACGCATTTCCTGCGGCTGAACCCCAGTGTTCAATATCACAACGGTGAACATAAAAGGATTCAGTCTGTACAACAAAACAACAGCGAAGTTTGCAGCTTCAGTTCGTGCTGAGCGTTCGCGATGTAAACAATCCAAGGCTGTTGATCACTGACGACTTCAATAGAACAGATGCATAGACTATTTTCAGAGAAATAATTCGGGGAAACATCCAAAAATAGCTGTAGCACAAAGTGCTTAATTGCTAAATTCAATAAGCGACTCTAGATCTAGATAACATCACCTCAGATTTTCATAAGTAGATCCATAGCACGGCTAGTTTTTGTCAGTCACGGTTTAGCGCAATACAGCTGGGAATGAATGGATATACAGTGCTTAACCCACATTATAGAGCATCTCTCTTGTGCTTTTCTAATATGGTGGATGGTTTGGCAGTAAAATGGCAGGATTGATCAACGGTTACTATGGCAACTCTATAGGAGCGATTCTCAATGGCTGTGAGGTGTGAAACCAGTGAGTGGGTAAAAAAGTTCCATTTTGCATGGAATGATCTGAAGCAAAATGTAATTTAAACATGATGTTATAAAGTGATTTTTTACTGAAACAGGCAGCTCTGGTGTCTAATACAAGCAGTGTTTGTCAAGCTAGACTTGCACATATACATCGTATAAACCGTTGTGCCTTATGCCGACAAACACCGGATAAACCGCACAGGCACTCGTACTTGAACATGAACAGATGGGAAAACATACACAAAGACAGGACAGATGTGGCCCTGTGATTGAATCTAGATGTGCGAAGCATCTTTACAAGGTCTAAGTATCTTATATTCTTACAATGAGTAGAATTCGTAGGATTTCCCCGAAAAATTATTTCAAATGTTTTCATACTACATGAAAAAGCAAGCACTCTGCGTTCAGAGGTGTATTTGGTTGTAGGTCTATTTTTCATAATTTTTTTGTGCTTCTGAACGATTGCATAACATTAAAGTCTGACCCATAGGGGGTTCTGGTCCCTATTAAGGAGGTTAGGGGGTGAAATGGTTGTACATAGTGGAGAAACCATACCCTGACATTAAGGCACCCTTTGAAGGGTGCAGGATTGATTGACAAAAGGCCACACGAAAGAGGTTTGACATCATTACAGATCGCACGAAAAAATCATGGCATTATGTAGCACTGTCATGTTTACATGCCTTAATCTGGATTTATTTCACAGATGCATTTGAAAAAAAAAGAATAAATAAAATATAAATATATCTTTAATATAACTACTGTATTTTATTATTAGTAGTATTATTTTAAATATATTATTATAAATAATATTTTCTGGATTTATATTTTGAGACCTGTGCATTGATGGTGATATTTATTGTTTTGCAGAATAAATAGATAAATATGTGTCGTATGTAAGTACCTTTTGGCAGATTTTTGTCTTGGAATATGCATTATAAAAATCAAAGACATCACAAACATCAAGTATTTAAGAAATACAATATCCTGTGTCAGTTTCATGTGCCAAATTGTGCTTGTTAAACAAGCCCTTCCTGGCAATTCTAATGGCAGTGCACTGAGTACAAATATATATAACTGCTTTGTCATGTAAACGGTTGGCCATTAAAGTGAAGAACCGAGATAAATATGTCTTGTGTATTACAGATCGCACGAAAAAATCATGGCATTATGTAGCACTGTCATGTTTACATGCCTTAATCTGGATTTATTTCACAGATGCATTTGAAAAAAAAAGAATAAATAAAATATAAATATATCTTTAATATAACTACTGTATTTTATTATTAGTAGTATTATTTTAAATATATTATTATAAATAATATTTTCTGGATTTATATTTTGAGACCTGTGCATTGATGGTGATATTTATTGTTTTGCAGAATAAATAGATAAATATGTGTCGTATGTAAGTACCTTTTGGCAGATTTTTGTCTTGGAATATGCATTATAAAAATCAAAGACATCACAAACATCAAGTATTTAAGAAATACAATATCCTGTGTCAGTTTCATGTGCCAAATTGTGCTTGTTAAACAAGCCCTTCCTGGCAATTCTAATGGCAGTGCACTGAGTACAAATATATATATAACTGCTTTGTCATGTAAACGGTTGGCCATTAAAGTGAAGAACCGAGATAAATATGTCTTGTGTATTTTTTTTTTCTATGCGCTAGTGCAACATCTGAACATCAGGGGGCAGTGTTTACGCCAAAGTTACCATGCCTCGCTAGCTACTTCCTGGTCTTAGCTCCGCCCCTCCTCAGCAGAGCGCTGGTCAGATTTGAGCTTGACAAATTCTTTCGCGACGTCGTCGTTGTTGCGCTGGGACAGGATTCGCAGTACGGTCAGGCCCGTTTCGTCCATGTGGATGCGTTTACCTAGCGGTAGCCAGCACGCTACGCTACCCCGCGGTGCTACGTCCTTCAGCTGCAGTACTGCCATGCCAACGGTGCGGTCCTCTCGCGCAAAGCAGTAGTCTTTCACGCACACCTGCAGCTCGTAGCACTCCGGACCCACTTCGTTACTCAATGTGCTTTGAAAAAGAAGCAGGATTACATTTTATTGAGGAACTGGTGCGTAGATTGGGGTTATGCAGAAACTAAAATGCAAGCTAAAGAAACAAGTGCATGTCACTCACAATGTAAAGGTCTCGTTATATTTGGGAGCCCAGCTGTTGTTCTTGGACTTGGTGGCGTACTTTCTCTTCTTATCACTGAGATGAGGGCCAATGATGTAGACCTCCACGAAAGGCCGGAAAATTCCAGAGGTCTGCCACCGTAGGTCATTCGCAGCCACCACTAACAGAAAATACAATAAGATGTTTCATTTCCCTTCCCTTTACTTGCGTCCCATTACGATGCAGAAATGAAGCTACTTGAGAGACCATTTGGGGTTCCTTTGACCACCACATTATAAGAACCCTCCATTGTCAGAAGAAAATGCACAAAAATTGTACATTTAGGGGTACAACAGCTTGTCATTGAGGCAGTACCTTCAATCTTTTTACCTTATTTAACCCTAAAAGGTTCATACCAGAACCTTCAGGGTACATATTATGACTCTAATATGCACTTTTTAGAGGTAGATAAGGTACCAAGTTTAAGGGTACTACCCCAGTGACAAGCTGTTGGAAAATGGAACCCATAAGTACAGTACATGCAAGAACTCTAAAGAATGTCAGCGGTTCTTCCCATGTTGGAAAGTTTTTGAGGCACCTGACAAGGGTTCCTAGAGCTTTTCAAGAGGGTTCTGCTAGTGGGGTGATCTAAGGAACCAAAATGGAGCTCCCCTTGACATTTTTCCCATTACACTGCAAAAAATCAAACTACTTGAGGGACCATTTGGGGTTCATTAGATTGACACACGTAGATTGGAAAATACTTGGAGAACCTCTAAACACCCTTTTAAATAAGGAAGTTCTCAAAGGAAATGGAACCCATAAGAACACGAAAAATTGTCAATGGTTTTCCAGTAACCCCATTATACTTTAAAAATGCTTTAGGCACTTGACAATGGTTCCTAGAGGTTTTCCAGCAGGTTCAGATCTAAGGAACCTAAATAGTGTCTCATATACCTTTTCATTTTCACTGGCTTCCCTTGACATTCCCCCTGTTACATTGCAAAAATTAAGCTACTTGAGGGAAGATTGGCACACTAAAAGAACATCTAAACCAGCGGTTCTCAATTCCAGTCCTCGCCACTCTTCTTGGGTTCTTGGAAGAACTTTAAAGACATCAGCAGTTCCTCCAGGAACCCCATTGTAAAGGAAAGACATTAAGGCTCCTTCAAAAGAATGCGTAGAGGTTCTCCAAAGAATTCCACCAGTGAGTTTCACCCAAGTTTAAACTCAAGGAGGAATGCAAACAACAGGCTTTAGTTGAACATCAAGAAACAATACGTACCCTTCACTGTGACTTTGTGCTCTCCAGTATTTGGATGAGTGAAGATCTCCACATGGATAGACACCTCTCCAACTGCATCATCAACACCAGTACCTGCAGACAAGACGAGACAAGTCAAGACTCCATATCCGGTCTGGCAGAATACTTTGCATCGGTATGGCTCAATGGAACTTCCAATCTCTTCCTTTATGAATTCAGTTCCCGCAGAGTCATACAGAGGCAATGTATGCTTTAAACTGATTGGATGGCAAAATTGTTTAAACAGCGTAACGGTGTTGAACCTGGCTTAAAAGATCATTAATAATAATATGAAAAGATTTTCAGGTTGGTCTTCCATGTTGGAGCACTTATTAAATACAAATTCAGAGCCTATTATTATATTGATTGAGTTTAAATGTGAATTTAATTTGCACATAATTTTAAATTAGCCAATAGGGAATATAATTAAGCTGCTCATTTCCATAAGGGCTAATATACACAATTCAAAAAGCAGTGAGCTGAACATATTTGACTTTACTTAACTGGGGTGATACATGTGGACTTTTATAAATCATATAGTACTGTGCAGGATGCAAATAAGCTCTGAAAATGATTGAACAAGTGATCCCTGCAACACATCTCTTTAAATCTGAATCTGTGAGGCTTGTTCAGGCACAAAATTGGGTACACTTTATTCCAGTGTCCGTGTACAGCACTAACAGCTGTTTACAGCTAGCTAGCTAAAATAGCAAGCTAGCAAATTCATGTCTACATAAAAATGTCAACAAGCTGCCATGACCTGAAATAATCAATGAAATTAGCTCAGAATACACAGACAACCAAAATAAAGTAATGCCTCACAGGATTCTTTTGCAACAAAGTGTTTACGATACAAAGAGAAGTGTGTTTCCTCAGATTATCATGAGTGTACCATTTACACACATGCAGTGTGGTCACACTTCATTTCTGGTGTTTCATGAAGGGTTTATAACCATGATGGGGAGGAGGAGAGCAGTCCTATTGGTCCAGTCATTCATAGGAAGGAGAAGACAAGGAGAACATCTGATATTGTCCTTCACTTGGTTTTAAATGCAGGCAGGTACATGCGGAAAATCACTTCCATTCCCACACATCTCCACTCACACTCATGGAAAGTGCCAAGTTCTTTGGCCTAAGTTATGATGATATTCACAAACCAACTTTATGCACAATTTTTGCGAACATCTTTGAGTGATGATGCCACCAATGAATAACTAAATGAGAATTAAACGGCTAAATCTTTCCACAGAATCTAGGTCAGCTGCAATCAAATAATAATTAAAGGGTTAGTTCACTCAAAAATGAAAATTCTGTCATTAATTACTCATCCTCGTGTTGTTCGAACCCCGCAAGACCTTCGTTCATTTTCGGAACACAATTTAAGATATTTTTGATGAAATATGAGGGCTCTCTGACCCTCCCATAGACAGCAAGGTAACTACCACGTTCAAGGTCCAGAAAAGTACCAAGATGATCGACAAAGTAAACTGTAAAGTCGACTGTAAAGTTACGAAGCTACGAGAATACTTTTTTGCGCAAAGAAAAAAATATATAAATATATAATTTATATTGTTCTTTATATATTTCTAATATTTTTATTTATTTATTTAGGTTATTCATAAAAAATTTTTTTTGATCATAACAGTATTTTCATGAAATTTTGACACGGACTTTCTTCCATTCATCAAACCCTTATCAAAAACGCTGGTGTTTCCAAAAATAAGACATTTTTAACCTAATAATCGAATGAAGTAAACACCCATTTGACTCGAGCACAGCAACGTTTAAGAAAATCTTAAATCTCAAGTTATAATCACATATATTCTTGTGATTTTTTTACGGGGCCCTTAAATGCCTTAAAAGGCCTTTCCGAACTGATGTACATTGACAGAAAGCACATCACCTGACCCCAGGAGCGAACTCTGATTGGCTGAGGGAGGGTTGTCTTGTTAGACTGAGCCTAAGGGATGAGACTGAAGGGAGGGAAACCACGTTGCGTGGTCGTGAGGGGAGATCACGCTGAGCAGCAGAACAGACCCTGCCCGCGGACAAGCTGAGTCAGTAAACTGGGATAGAAGAAAATTTTTTACATCAAAAAAGTCTATATTATATTCTGCTCTACATCCCAAGGTGCAAATACAATCCACTGAAAATGCGATAAAGGGCAAAAGTTTGACTGGGAGTGTAAATGTAATATTACAAGGAAGGATAGTGCTGTATGTAGTGCAAATTAAACACTTATCCTTATGTAACAGAATGAAGAAAATTAAAACAGAAAATAATTCATATTCTAGTGTGGAAGGCCACTATTAGAAAAAAAGTCATATTGCCACTATATTTAACAACCCACTATTTGAAGCAAAAAACTGCACAATACTGTGTCGTCACAAACCAGTGGAAGATAACAGTTTTTAAACTGACATTCAGCTCTTTAACCCACCTTTATAGTATCCAGTGCTAACTCAATCACTGCACACTGTTTAGGGGACAGTGCCTTGGCCTCCTCACGAACCATGTGCTCCTACAAAAAGGACAAAATACAACAATGATCTTTTCACAACTAAAATTGTTAATCCAGGTTAATTTAACCCCGAGTTAAAGTAATCCTGGGTTATCCTATGTCACACTTTTCATACTTTCAAAAAATTAAGAGAAATTTATTTAAAAAAAATGCATGACATGAAGGCAAGAAAATTGCATAGTAAAATATTTGAATTCATTGATATTAAATGAACATATAAACATTTAAAAAATATTTATAATAAAACAATTCAAATGTATAAATAGTTTACATTAATTAATATTATATTTATATAATATTAAAATATTAATTTGTTTTATAATGTTTATTTATAAATATTTATCAATTTTTCAAAATGTTACTAAAGTGTCATTTTTGCCACTACAAGTATTTATTTAAAATTGATAATCCAGGTCCGTTTAACCCTGAGTTAACGTAATCCTATAGTATCTTATGTCACACTGTTTATAAAATCTTTTTTTTTTAATTGTTTCAATTTGTTTAATAATAATGCATGGTTTAATTTTTTTTTATTAAACTGACAAGTAAGAAATATTGAAATATTCAAGTCATTTTCTAAAAAAGATAAACTAATGACCAAAACAAAATACTGTAAATAATTAAAAACTAGCCAGCATCTCTTTTTTTTTTTTGTAACAAACTTTCATACCTTCAACTTGGAGAGCTGACCAAGTTCCTTGGCTGCGTTGAATATAAGTTGAGTGCCCTGGAGGAAGAAGAGCAAAAAAATGGAGGAAGCGAGAAAAAGAAAGAGTATAGAAGAGTCAGGTCACAGAGTTCGACAAGGTTGTAGACAGAAATGCCACATCACAGAGGTAAGATACAGACAGTCTCAAACGTCAGACACGCACTTGCACAATCCCAGCGTGCCCCGCCACCCCCAAACAAGCTCGCGCACAGCCACGCATCGACACACAACTGTTTGTGCAACATGAGACGGTAAACTAGCTACATACAGATGACAGAGACAAGAGTTGAAAGGTTTACAAAAACCAGTAGGTCCACAGCCCGAACAACACCACTCTGGTGATATATCTAGTATCTACGACTGGACGATACTCTCATTTTTGGATATATCACTAAGTGAAGGAGGCTTGTGCACCTTATTATACCATTATAACATTATACAAATGTGTACAATGTAGTCCTTCTTGGAAAATTAAATCATTAGTATACAGAAATAGTCCTGTATTTCTGACATCGCAAAAAGAAATAGTCGTTTAGACCAGCGTTGATATCAAAGTCTAAAGCGACTGTCATGCATGCATTATTTAACCTGGTATGTCCGAGCACCTGTAATGAACTATGTGAGGATTTGAACGGGCACATAGGTGTGAGTCTATAGGGTAACCCACAACTGCATTGAAAACAAGGGGTAAAAAAACACTGCTTCCATTGGTTTGTTTCAACAGGGGGACCCAAGTCACACAAAGAAGACATTAAGAATGAGAGAGAGAGAGAGAGAAAGACAGGACACATTGAGCTAAATGGGGATTCAGTCCTTACATCACTGTGACAAGCAAGCTTCACCCTGCCCTGTGAAGAGAGGATAGTGTGATTAACTTGAGAATTGGTCTTGGTGCTCTTTAATAGGCTGACAGTGTCCATTATCCAGTAACTGACAGACTAACAGGCCTATCACATCATCTCATGAAATTCATGAAATTACGAAAAAGGAGAAAGTAATTGAAAACATGTTTTCTGTTTGTTGTTAAATAGACGGTTCACCCAAAAATGAAAAATTCTGCCATTCTGATTCTTTTTTTCCTTCCTTCTGTGAAACACAAAAATAAATGTTTTACAGAATGTTCACGCTGCTCTTTTCCATGTAATGAAAATGAATGGGCCCTGGAGCTGCAAAAATGATTTTAAAAAGTGTCAGTAGTCTGCACAACTTGGACTGAAATTTAAGTAATTGTTCGCTAAAAGATGTTTCGCTTAATTCAGTTTTCAAAATGTCTGTGTAAATTGGTCGGTGGAAAGGTTTAGAGAAAAACTGTGCAAAAAAATATTAAAATAAATAAAGAAAAAATAAGATTACACTACAGAAAATAAATGGACATTTATTTACTATTTATTTATTAACAATATAGTGCATAACCCTAAAAGTATAGTACTATAATGAGTAGGAAAAAAAATAATGTAATATAATAGAAACAAAATATTTTACACCACCATCACTTAAATGATGTGCCATATTTGACAATACGCTAATATGAATTAGATTTGAGAGCTACGGCAGATGGGAAGAATTTCTATATGGATGAGAGATTGAATAAATGACAACAGCCTTTTCATTTTTGGATGAACTACCCCTTTAAAGTAGTTAAAATTCATTCTATTAATGAATATTTAATTCAGATTTTTGTATGGTATTCTTTGTAATCTAAGGGACCAGCTAAACTAGGCAAATATGAAAACTATGAAATCCTTTCAAGGCAATTCTGAAAAGAAAATGATGAAAATATCTGGGAGCTAATGGATTGTAACATCACATAAAAAGGCAGAGGAAAAAACAAACAATATTTGCACCGTAAAATGACAGTACAGTTTTTACAAACAACAGATGAATAGACTATACTGTTAAAATACATTTTTGATTTAACAACAACAACAACAAAAAAAGTCAAGTCAAGCCTGGGAAAAGAGGGAAAAACTAAAAATAATATCCCAGAAGACACATCAGTATGAGACCTTGGCATTCCATCAGGCCAATTTTGGTACAACAACACGCAAAAACCAAATACCAGGACAGATCGACATCATAATGTCTGCAGAGACTAAAAAAAGAGAGGCTCGGAAGTTGAGGTGAAGATCAGACGCAAGCAACAACCCACAGAGGAGAGGTATCAAACAGGTAACAGACGGGGAGGGTGGATCACCTGAAACCAGTTAACATCACCCAGATAACAGACCCACCACGGACACTAGACTGGCAGCGAAAGAGCGTTGCTTCCAGGAAAATTAGTACAGGAAGGGGCTGGCAGTCAGACGTGGGGCGGACATCAGATTGGAAGTTTTGTTGGGACGAAAAAGGGCCTTGTTTAAGTCTATTAGGAAATGCACCATGCTGCAGCCACCTCGGGTATACAGACCACTGAGGTGACCAGGGAAAGGAGAGGAAATGGATGAAGAAGAGAAGAAAGGGACAGCGGGAGAAGGAGAGAAAGACGTGACAGACGAATGAGGATGCATTGGACAAGAGGAAAGGACTTGGCAGCCACACAGAGCAGAAGGAGGTGGTGGGAAGGGGGTCACCCGGCGTGGACGGACTGTGGGACACACAAACGCACAGACAAAAGTGCTCTGGTACTTACTATCATCTGTGGAGGTGGAGCGGGGGGAGAGCGAGAATGTAATAACCAGAGAGAAGGGTCAGTGAAGCTACAAAGAGCCCCACATCAAATCAAAAGAAGCATTAACATTCAGTCTACAGGACCGACTTCAGGCCTGATATGATATTACAGTAAGTCCCAAGGTCTGTGATTGCCCGAGGGACTAAAACAGGCCCAGTGTGGAGGAATAATTTAGCCAAAATGAAAAATCTCTCCCTCATGGCATTCCAAACCTGTATGATGTTCTTTCATCCATGAAACACAAAAAGAGAAATTCTGATGAATGTTCAAGCTGCTCTTTTCCATACAGTGAAAGTGGATGGGGACCAGGGGATGTCAAGCTACAAAACGGACATGAAGTAACATAAATGTATTCCATACCACTTATGCACTATATTCAAAGACTTCTGAAGCAAATTGATCAGTTTGTGCGAGGAACAGACGCACAAAAATTTCCCACGATTCCATTTGCCATTGCCACATATTCAAAGTCAGTGTTTCCAATGAATAACAACTTAAATTAACTTTAATTCATTACACAAAGGCTTCAAAAGACTTGGAATGAAGTGCATAGGTCATATGGGCCACTTTTAAAATGTCCTTTTTGGAATGTGAGCAGCACGAACAAACTTCAAACCATCCCTTTTTGTTTCCATAGACCAGGGCTGCTGGGCCACTGTCCTGCAGAGTTAAGCTCCAACCCCAATTAAACACACCTGAACCAAGTTAATCAAGGTCTTCAGGACTTCCGGAAACTGGCAGAAATGTATTCTGGAATCAGCTTGAACTAAACTCTGCAGGATGTTGGCCCTGCAAGACCAGGATTGGACACCTCTTCCATAGATGTAGTCATACTGATTTGGAACGACATTAGGATGAGTAAATATTGACAAAATTTAAATTTTTAAAGGAATTTAACTTTGGGCTTTTTGCATTAAGCATAACAGTAATTGGCAACGGGTTAACTTGGCCAATAGGGAGATGTCTCCTGTCTTTGAAAGAACTGATATGGGTCTCTTTTGTTAAAATAAACAAATACAAACAAAAATACAAAAAGAGTAACAGTTATATCAAGACAAATTAAAAGCAGTAAGTTGTCTCTGTTCCTGTAGAAATGCTCTCAAAAATGAACTAGCATTCAAATATATAGAAATACACTTAATCAAACGTTTTAGTCAAGATTACAATACATGAAATGTGTGTGACTACAGGACCAGAGAGCAGTCTTGAGAGGTGCTTGAATGATATGGTGCACTCCCAATGTTTTTAGAGTGGAAAAATGTCTTTTGTCCAAGGTGATTTGATTTTGGGAAAGGGACATGTTTTGTTGGGCATGAGAAGAGACATTTCCAGTCGTTCTGTGTCTTCATGATCCATACCAGAAAATACAATGCTGTAAACAATCTTGGCATTTATATAAAATGATTTCTACATGTAGCATGTCTCAAAAGTCTGCGCTTAATGAAATTCTAAACAGCTCATTACCGTTTGGTCAGTCAAAGGCGGCAGAACAATTGTCTTCTCCATTGTGTTCATCACCAACTTCCAAAGCTCTTTCAGCACTCGCTTCAACACTGTCTTCTCACAGATCTTGGCAAACAGTGTGAGACTGACAAGGAAAAAGTTCAAAGTGAAGTGAAGTTTCTAAGAAAGTGTCTAAATCTAGTGATTAGCATCTTACTTGCTGTCAAGGAAGTCCATGATGGGCTGGAGGACGTTGTCGGCGTCCTGGGCCACGCTGCTGCAAGCACTTGCTGGCACGTTCCCTGTCCCCTTCACCTGGCTAAGTATGTCACCCATCTGCTTGACATTTTCTTCAATGTTTGGCTGGAAACTATGGGGTGGAGAACAGATGTTACTCCAAAAAAAGAACACAAAAAGCAACTTCTTCCTGATCTCTTGATATCTCACCTGGTGGCGAAGATCCTTGCAAGGTCATCCAAAACATTGTTGAGCTTCACCTGGAGTTCTTTCAAGATGTCGCTAGCCTCAACATTCAACTGAAAGGCACATTAAGCAATGGTCAAAACCACCAGAATTTGACCAGGCTCGCAGAAGGTTGTAGATCTTTGCTCAAGAAGCAAATCTAGGCTTTGCTGAGCCATAATGTCGGCAGATTTGTGGTTCACTTACATCTTTACCACCCATGGCCTCAAACATCTTCTCAAGCTGTACCCTGAGCTGTTGGATATTGTTGATGAGGATGCATGGCTGTGGGAAACAAAAACACTTTGTTAAAATGCACGTTATTCAACAGAAGTCTAACTCAATCCACCAAAAATCTGCATGGCATATTCTACCCATGTCAGATGTACATACTTTGACAGCGCCATCCTTTGCATTCTAGAATCAAAGAAAAAGAGAACACAAACTGAATGAACTATTTCAAAAATATAAACCTGATACCATAGGGCTTTTTAGATTATTACCACTTTCTCCTTGGTGCAGTGGTTGGGGAAGTCTCTTGAGATAATGTCCGCATAGGAGAGCAGAACGTTGCTAATGGTCTGTGGGGTAAAGAGAGCATGTTAAAACAAGTCCAAGTCTTGATCGTGAAGGGAAATATTATTGTTGTTAAGCTAACTGTTTTCTAAAACGTTTCTTCATATGAGTTTGAAAATGGGTACAAACTTTTTTTTTTTACAATGATTTTGCGGTTTTATTTTGGTCTGCTATGATCACACTAAGAAAATTTGCGGACTTGATTTTGCTGAGACAATTTTCAGGCATCAATTTTTCTTTAGTTAAAGGTCAAAACTGACTTTGGTTTGCAGCAGTTTACGATCATGCTATCTAAAATTTGCAACCAAAGTTTGCGAAAAAAAATCTAATCTAAGCACTTGATTTTTACTCACTGATGTTATGTTGTACTATTTGACAAGCAATATTCATAAAAGACAGAAATAAGCTCTCACAGTGTGCTTTTGGCTAAAGCTAACAGATTTACAAAATATATTAATGGAATGATCAAGAAACTATTACAAATAAAAAGCTGTCAGCTGAGGACCTTGGCAAATCTCTTCATGTAGTGTCCAACGATCTGTGGGTCTGGACACTCCAGCTTCTTAATGATCTCGAAGCTCTGATTAAGCTGCGAGAAGACGTCCACTACCGAACAGGAGAAGAGAGCGTGCTCTGAAGTTTGCTGATACTGTAAGAAAAAAAAGAGTTGGATGTGCAGTCAGAAAAAGTTCTAGAATAGAAAGCGCGAGAGACTGCGTAAGCAGACGTCAGGTGTGAGCTCTTTCGTCTGGAAATAATTGGGTCGGGGTGAGACTGTGGCAGGTTCCCAAAAGGGACTCAGTGGAAGTAATGAACTAAAGAGCGTGCTTATTGGTTCAGGAACATGCTGAGGTGCTACGAAGTGCACTTATTAATAAAATTTTGACACGTCTGGCTGCAGGCCGGAGGTCTGTTGTTACTGTAACTTATTACAGCTGGTAAGCTAAATAGTAAGTATAGCTTTACAGTGAATTTCCAATTTTGCTTTCAACTTTTCTTATAAATTCTTAGAATTTATGCAATAAAAAAAAAAAAAATGCAATAGTCGTACTATATTTAATATATATATATATATATATATTAGGTGTGTAAATCGGATGGTTCGTCACGATACGATACGATATCTATTCTCATACCCAGCAATACGATATTTGCCGATACCTCAAAAAATTCTACGATACAATTACAATTCGATTCGATACAGGAGTATATCGATCGTTATATCGATATTATGATATTATATACCTATTTTAAACAACCATCTACATTTTTATTAACTCACAAATGCAACCAAAATATATAACATGAACATTTATCTGAAATTTTCACATCCTGTACCTCAATTGGGACATTCACAACAAAAAAAATAGGCCTACACTTTTTTTTTAATAATAATAAAGAAAATAAACAATTGGAAAAACAATTCTGGCTGCTACTATGGGCTCAGTGCTAAAAAATATTTTCTACAGATAACCAAAATACAAGCAATAGCAGAAAATAAATACAAAGAACAACTGTTTACATTAAGACATATGCCTAACCGACTGTGTTTACTAGGATATTCGCCAAAACGCGCAATTTAATTTTGTCTGTATTTATTCATCCATGCACAAAAAAGCAGAAGAGAGCTCAATTTATTATAAATAATATAATTATAAATTTATGAAATAATTGAAATTATTATATATTTAATGCATAATATAAACAATGAAAATATGGGATAGAAAATGTACTTAACGATGACAACAACAACATTTTATATATATATATATATATATATATATATATATATATATAGTATCTGCATAGAATGGCCTT
>NW_015505260.1:409022-436879 GCF_001515645.1 Sinocyclocheilus grahami | reverse complement strand
GTACATAAAGATGACAAAAAAAACATTTTATATATATATATATATATATATATATATATATATATATAGTATCTGCATCGAATGGCCTTGAAGATAGGAACCAAAAGGCAAGAGAAATAAATCTCACCCCATCTTTCTTATCGCGCTCCAGGGCTCCGTGCAAAAAGTCTCGAGACACCTCCTCATTCTCATCCAACCACTGGATGACAAATGGCTCGAACCACCTGTAGAGTAGCATCACAACCTAAAGCTCTATTACCCATCATACCACAGTCACAGTGACATTTTGAGTGTGCATGACTCGGATAATATGCGTGTGAGAC
The DNA here is from genome assembly GCF_001515645.1 of Sinocyclocheilus grahami. Classification (NCBI taxonomy): domain Eukaryota; kingdom Metazoa; phylum Chordata; class Actinopteri; order Cypriniformes; family Cyprinidae; genus Sinocyclocheilus; species Sinocyclocheilus grahami. The sequence continues at coordinate 436,556 of NW_015505260.1, read as the reverse complement.
GGGAGACTTCGGGAGTCACTCACGTGGGATATTCAGGCACTCGGCTCTTGAAGAAAGGCAGGTCTTTGCAGTATTCATTGTAGAGCCACTTTACTTTGAAGTGCAGGTTCATGTAATCGGCACTCTTGCACAGGCAGTTCTTTTCATGCTCTGAATGCATTGAGGAGAAGACAAAAGCTCTTCATGAAACAGTTCGAGATATAACAGCACATAATACATCTACGCAGAGCGGAGAACCCCTACTGAATCAGCAAATGAGAAGAATTCCACCACATGTCGACTTTTCACCAAGTGTGAAATTTAAGCGGCTATCAGTGAGAAACCCTGCCAGGCTTGTGTTTCTAACTTAAAATCTAACTAAGAAGCAAACTTTTATTTGTTGTATCTCATCTGTCCGTCAAGTTATGAATATTACAGACCTACAGCTGAAACTTTTTAATGAGGTTCTGGAGTCTTAGTCTACAAAATAGTCTACAAAACAAAGAATCAATCAATACAAAGGCTAGATATAGGCTAGATAGCTTCTTAGCTTAGACTCACCTTCCATTGCGTACTTCATATCCTGGGCAAACAGGTTCCACATAACCTCTGCGCTGATCTTTCCGACATTGAGCTCCTGCGGAAATCTGTGTGGACCAAAATATATAATATTAAGATCCTAAACAGGATTATGAAGGCACATTTTGTGAAATACAATGGTGCTGGACTCACTGGTTAAGGCAGGGGGTGTAGGAGTTCTTGTCCTCTTCAATAATTGAGACAATAAGGGTGATTAGCTTAGACCAGAAGTCTAGATTCTTGATGCTTGGACCTTGTTCATCTGGAGGAACCTCTCCTTTTTTGTTCTGCACAAAAGGAATTCATTTTGAAATGGTAGCTTGAAGCATGTTATGGCTTTTCATAATCTGCCAACCTCTGAAAGAAATTACCCCACTAAGGCGCACAGCAGGAATGGCTTATTCAGTCAGCAAACAAACAAACAAACAAAAATATGCCAACCACTCCAGGGGAACAAGATATAGAGCAAAACTGCAAAGCTTCACAGCAAAATATAGTAAGTAGCCCAGGGTTAGATGTTTAATTCAACAGGAAGAGTGTTTGATATTTATGAGGGAAGCCTATAACATCTTCAAAGCAGCATAAACAAAGCTGCACGATGACCTGCTCTGATAAAATGACTTGGATGCTCCCGGGGCAAAGAGGTTTGGGGCTGATCAGGGTCGTTGGGCCAGGAAGTGTCGACTCACCGGGTCCGTTTGGTATTCTCGACTATACAGCTCGTGGCAGTTGTTGAAAATGTATTCGTAGGTAGAGTTGAGGCAGGCTTTCACACAGTCCTTCACTACCTGGCTGGCACGAGGAGGACTCTGAAGCTCTTGGACCTGGAGAGGAACGATTCATAGTTCATTCAGATGTATAATTCGATCAATATGAACATAAATAACACTGAAGGTAAATTTTAAAATCATACAAAAGAAATAAAATTGCACAGAAAACTATGTAAAAAAAAAAGAAAGAAAGTGGTATGAAAAAAAATCAAAGAAATTATAGGAAAAAGAAAATAGAATAAGAACACCATGCAGAAAATAAAATTACATGATTATATGAAAAAAAAATCACGCAGAAAAGAAAAGCAAATTGTATGAAAATAACAAACTATTGTAGAGAAATAAAAAAAAAAAAATTTATACAATTTTCTTTTTTCATGCGATTTCTGTATGATTTTATGGGTTTCATAAAATGTTCTATTTTTTTTTATAATTTTCTTTTCCATATGAATTTCTTTTTGAAATTCTTTTTTTCCATACAACAACAACAACAAAAAACATACAGTAAACAAAGATAATTGTATAAAACAAGAAAATAGTCCAAAAATTGTAAATAAAAAAAGAAAAACATAGAGCAAAGATAATCATACAGAAATAGTATGGGAAAAAATGTATGAAAAAGAAAATTACATAAAACTTATTTTTAAAACAATTGCATGTATGAAAATCGAAAAAATAACACCATACAAAAAAAAAAAACATGCAAAAATTATGAGACAAGAAAACTGTCAGAAAATCGTAATCAGAAAAAAAATCATAAATTGTACAAAAAAAGTGAAAACTGTACAAAAATCATAAACAAAGAAAATCATATGATAAATCACACATATTCAAATTGTATGAATAGTTTTTTTTCCAAAAATCATAAAAAAAGATAAACATGGCAAAAAACTGTGCAAAAAATTGTATGGACATTTTTTTAAATTATATATTTAAAAATCACGCAAAAAAAGAAAATCGCACAGAAATATGATGTAAAAACCAAACGGTCACATGGTCACATTTACATGGTCAACCGCATCAGGGAGTAACAACTAACCTTCATCCTGAAGAATGTGATACTGGTTAGCAGGTCCACAGTAGACTTGAGGTCCTGTAGCCTCTCAGGACTGCTAGCTGGGAAATTATTCTAAACACACACAAGAATGGGTGCCTCTTTGTCATCATACTCATTTCTTCCTCAGATATTTTATACTTCTCAATACGACTTAAAGCTTTTATATGTAGTCACTTCAGACTAATCAATCTCATTTGTCTGATTCGACGATCTCACCTGCAGGCGAACACCACACCAACCATTTAACTTTAGTTAAGAAAGCTCCTTCATACAAAAGCGAGGAAAGATGAGACTACTCAAGGAAACACCAAAAAGTCACAATACCCTGTACATAGAGAGGTCAATCCTCAGAGAGTTGTGAAGCTGGTCCAGAAGCTTGACAAATCGCTCTTTCTACAAAGAGCAAACAAGAAACCACCCTAAATTATTAGCACACACACTTCAGTGCTGAAATCTTCCTTTTCGGTATGTTGTCGAATCAAGCACTCACCCCAAAGTTGGAGGCAGCGAAACGGTCAGAGGCAGACACATTGTTGGTGGCCTGGGTTGTGTGAGCGTAGTAAGCGTTAATGTTGGCCAGTAGGGTGCTCATGACCGCAGGCACTCCAGGACACATGTACTTTGATGACAAGCAGGCGAAGTGTCTAGAAACAAGGTAAAAAAAGTACCTAAATACATAAGCAAACAACTAAAATGTCAATGGCAAGACTGTGGGGAGAATCATACGTCATGGCTTGATAAATGGACTCCACCCCGTAACGCATGGCAAACTCGTCGACGATTTCTTGGGGCGTCTCTTCGAAGTAAACCTTCCATGCGTCATCACCCTTGGCATCTGGTATCTTCACCACCCCGTTGTTCTGGATGTCCGTTAGATAGTGGAAAAGGTTCTATGGATAGATGGAAAGAGGATCAATTCGCTAAGGAATAATTTGATATACTCTATCAGGGACTATGCACTTAAGCTTGCTAATAAACTATCGTAGTTGGAAAATGAGACACATAATCATGGCAGCGTCAGACTGACCTCGTGCAAGCAAGTGTACTGGACGTGGTACGGAGCTACGGTTTCTTCTCCTTTGATCTCCACACTGATGTGCATACGAATGGCTCCAGACACAGCAGACTTGTCCGTACGCTTGTCTGAAAGGAAGTAAAAAGTTGGTAAACCATAAAAAATACAAAAGCAAGAAAATCGCAGAGAGCTGTGTGATGAAAGAAAGTGGTACAAAAACCATAAAAATGAAAGAAAATCAAACAGAAATCATCTGAAAAGGGAAACTGTATGAAAATTGAAAAAAAAACAAAAAAAAACAACTGTCCGAAAATTGTGAAAAAAAAAATTCATGTGGAAAATAAAATTTAAAAAATAGAACATTTTATGAAACCCATAAAATCATACGGAAATTGTATAAAAAAAAAAAAAGAGAGAAAAAAAGGGAAACTACAATATACTGAAAAGAAAATCATATGAAAATCGTATGAAAAGTGGAAATTGTCCAAAAAAAAGAAAACTAAACTAGGAAAATCATACAGAAATTGCATGAAAAAAAAAAATTGTAAGATTTTTTTTTTTTTTTACAAAAATCGTAAAAAAAAGATAAACATGGGAAAAAAATTGTGCAAAAAAATTGTATGGAAAAAACTACATTTTAAAGTCAAACAAGCAAGTGTTGATTTTAGAAGTGCAAGAAAAATTGAAAGTAAAATGTGTAACCTCAGTTAATAAGTTTTTATATTGCAGTGCTACTATACAAGTATGTGATAAAACTTTTAAGTGTCTTCTTTGCAAGGTAGTGTCAGGAAATGGCAATTTTACAAGTTTAGCAAGAGAGCGAGCGAAACCAAGCCAACAAGTCATGCCAATCGTTTTGATAGATCACAAAAAAAACAAACAAATAAAAACATGATATATGACCGCTCATCTAATGATATGTCACGCTAATGGTTCTGTAATCCTTGTCCTCGGTCCTAAAGGTCAGTGGCAAATAGGGTCAAAGTTGAAACTGTTTGATCTTTGAGTACTGCATTGCAGTTTGACCTGTGCGCAACATAAATATAACATTACATTTATATTATTAATGTATTTTGATATTTTCTAAGAAAAATATGGCTTGGTTACTCACCCAGGTTGTACCAGACGTCCATTTCTCCGCTCAGAGTTCGAACCTCGATGATGGTCTGACCGAGGAAATCATCAGACTCTCGTTTGAACTTCTGCTTTACTCTGGACTTAATATCGTCATCCTCGTCCCACACGCGCACTTTGATCCGATCGGAAGAGTTGTGACACTCACTGTGTGAGATGTTTTTGTATCACCATGAGCACTGATCCTCAACAACATATATTAGACACATATTGAGTTTTGAATCCAAAAAATGGTCCACTTACAAATTGAAGCTCTCATCCCATACAGGGTTGAGGTTGCCGTAGATGGTCTTGGTTCGTTTTTTGGTCTTGCCTACTTGCACTGTAACATAAGGATCGCTGGAGCCGGTCTTGTCCTTTGCCTGCAGGCCCTGGGCACATAATACTGAGCGGAGAAACAACAGGGTTCATACTAAGATAACCAATATGACAAACTTGTACTAGTCGAAGTGGGTCATTACCGGTGATGCTGATCTTTGCCGACCACTTGGACGTTCCGTCCAAGACGCTTTGCTTGATCTGCTTCATCTGTGCCACGTGAGTTGCCTTGATGACTCCAAACACGTCCTGAATCAGCTCGAATATCTCAGGCTTGTTGCGTTCACGGATCTTCATGCGATCTTTCAATACCATGATGATATTCTGCGTGCGATCCTCAGCTCCATGCTTGGAGCTCTTCTCCGCTGCCCCTGTGAAATATGGAAAAGGTTTATTTAAATACACCTTATATTTACACTAACGGTCAAAAGTTTGGAATGACTGTGATTTTTTTTTATGTTTAGAAAGTTATGTTCACCAAGGCTACATTTATTTGATCAAAAATACAGGAAAAAACTTAATATTGAGAAATATTATTACAATTCAAAGAAACTTTTCTATTTTAATATACTTTAAAATGCTATTTATTACTGTGATGCAAAATTGAATTTTCGGCATCATTACTCCAGTCTTCAGTGTCACATGATCCTTCAGAAATCCTTCTAAGAAACACAAGCTTAAGAAACATTTCATCAATGATGAAAATAGTCTTTTCTCCAGGATATTTTTGTGGAAACCATGATATACTACCAAAAATAATTAATTCATTTTAATTAAAAAGAAAGGAACAAATAAACACTTTTCCAGCAAGGACACATTAAATGTGTGACAGTAATGACATTTAAAATGTTATAAAAGATTTCGGTTTTAAATAGAAATAGAAAATTCTGTTCTTTTAAACCCTATTCATCAATGAATCCTGAAAAAAATATTAATAATTGAGCATCAATATTAATCGGTAATAACTGAGCAGCAAATCAGCATATTAGAACTATTTCTGAAGGATCATGTGACACTGAAGACTGGAGTAATGATGCCGAAAATTCAGCTTTGATCACAGGAATAAATTACATTTGAAAATTTATTAAAATACAAAACAGTTCTTTGAAATTGTAATAATATTTCATAATATCACTATTTTGACTGTATTTTTGTTCAAGTAAATGCAGCCTATGTGAGGTTAAGAGACAAAAATAAAATCGTAATTATTCCAAGCATTTGATATTTACATTTCAATAAATATATTTCAAATCAACAAGAGATATAGTAATATATATATATATAAAATAATGATGAATCCTTTTTTTGTATTTAAGACATTATTTGAGAGTAATTAAATAATCTTAATAAGCATCTTACTCTGTAGACAATCGGCATTAAGCAAATCTTGACACTTCTCGTGACACTTGACCCCACACTCGGTGCAGCGCATGCCCTGTCTAGCAATGCCCCACAGAAGCCCCTCACACTCGTAGCAGTAGGTGGGGGTGGTGGCCGTCCACACCTCAAAGTTGTGTGGTGTAGTACAGGAAATGGGGTAGATCAAAGCCTGCAGGGTCTTTTAATGTCTTAAATACAAAAAAAGGATTCATCATTATTTTATATATATATATATATATATAAAATAATGATGAATCCTTTTTTTGTATTTAAGACATTATTTGAGAGTAATTAAATAATCTTAATAAGCATCTTACTCTGTAGACAATCGGCATTAAGCAAATCTTGACACTTCTCGTGACACTTGACCCCACACTCGGTGCAGCGCATGCCCTGTCTAGCGATGCCCCACAGAAGCCCCTCACACTCGTAGCAGTAGGTGGGGGTGGTGGCCGTCCACACCTCAAAGTTGTGTGGTGTAGTACAGGAAATGGGGTAGATCAAAGCCTGCAGGGTCTTCTTATAGACGTGACTCTTCTGCATGGTCATAATAAATCAACAGGTAAATGGAAAACGGTTCTGAACTGCAAAATGTCAATGTCCAGGTAGAAAACGGGGCTTGTTGACATACCAATTCTTCATTGTTAAGTGTGCTGGAGGCCATAGTAGAAGTGATACCTGCTTTTCGAGAGTTCTGGACAAGAGACTACAAAAAAAAACAAAAATGTAGGGCTCAAAAATAAAATATGCATTTGTCGAGTAAATACACTTGATTGCATTCTAATACATACGAACGGAACACTTCTTAGCAATATTTTTATTTGTCCAACGCATGACAATAGAATGAGATAGAAAAAATAAAGATAAGAAAATAAGACAACATTTTTTAACAGAATAGAATAAAATAAAAAGATACATTCCTTATAATAAAATATACACAGTAAAAAATATTGAAACAATGAATTTGTGATAAAAATGTCAGTTTCATGAAGAAATTCCTTCTAAAGTGTGCAGTGAAAACTAGCAGAAAATGGTTTGTGGTTGGAATTGAAGCATTTTACCCAGGAGTGCTGAAAAAGTGAAATTGTGAGTGCTTACCATTGCCTGCAGGAGGTATTGGCATTGAAAAAAGAGAAATAAAACACAAAACATTTTAGAAGTTTGCCAAAGATAATTCAACAACTTTTTATTTCATACATCAACTTAAGTAAAAAAAAAATAAATAAATAAAAAAACCGGTTATACTTTTTATAAATCTACTGACACAACCACAAGGAGAAAGTATTTATGTAAAGAGGCCTTGAAAAGTGTTTGTACAACAAGAATACATGTGGAAGACTGAAATATGAAGGGAGCAGAGAGAAAAGAGAAAGAGAGGGAGGAGGTAGTCTGTCTGTAGTTGAATTGTTTTGACACGTATTTTAATTCTGCTCAAGTCAGCACTTTGGCTTCTGACTTTTAGAGTCAGTAGCGGTGACGGTAAACTGGATTAAAACCGACAAACTGCGGAGCTGTTTAGTGCAGTATGGTAATTTCTCCCTCATCTTCCAGTCCGTAGCGTCAAAGCGAGCCTGGTGCCGTTGCCTGCTCTGACAGATCTCCAGTGAAGGCTGCCAGGAGTGTTCTTGGCTGAATAAGTGCAGCCAGACCTACACGACAGCTGTCAGCAAATCAATGATTTTTTTTTGCCTCTTGTTACTTTGTTTAATCTACACACAACTAACTCTCCTGTCAATCTAATGAGAAGCTTTGCAGAAAATGTTAACAAGTAAACCCAAACATGCATTCTGCGGCTTGTTAAATGTTGTTAATTAACATGCACTAATGCTCTTGAACATTTTGTTTAAACTTAATTTTATGCAAGGCAATTAATTTCAGACTACATGAATACATTTTGTTGGGTGGAACCAGACTGAATTACTAGCGAAATTTAAATGTGGTTATTTCATTATTTCATTGCTTACATGAACATGAACTGATGAATTAGACACAATAAGACTAGAAACATGTATTAGTCGGGTCAATTTAGATTTCATGTTGCCTTTAATGCCCATACGCATGTGTTGCCTCTATCCAATGATGTTTGATTTTATTTGCCACCCAAACCTTTTTTTTAAGTATCAGTGGAAAAGTTCAACAAGCTCCCAAAATAGGTTACAGGCACAAAACAAGGTTAGCAGCTCACAAAGAAATACAGAGGCCAAAATTAATGGGACTGTAAAGGAGACACTGAGACAGTCAGGAGGCTGGAGATTCATCAGTCTACAGGGTGAATGGAGCTGAGTAATGCTCTAATAATGTCTAATACTGTAGCCGTGATTCAGACAGATGTGCCATAGAGACTTCTGTGAACTATAGACCCTTGACAGACTGCTGCCCAAAATAAGCACGCTGATGCATACGGACGGTGCTTTTGAAGAGTTGGGAAGTTGACGTTGGGTCCAGCAATGCTTTAGTTGAAACTGTGACGTGCTGTTGTGTTGTGTGACTCACCAGGTCTCGGACGAGAGGGATGGCCTTCCTCTTGCGTAGGTCAGGCATGCTGTCTATGCTGTAGAGAGCACCTCCAGGCCTGTAGATCAAATGGGTAGATGCATTTTATATATTCATACACAGCTAGCTATTTCCAACTGATCTAATTTAACCAACTGGTCTGAACAGGGGATCCGGAACCATTTGAAAAAAAAAAAAGAGGTCGGAAGAGTATATTCTCCATAGTGATTCAGGTACTTTCTGATATTTAAATGTTTACAAATGATATATCATCTAAACCATGAAGTTTGAATATCTCAGACGTTTAGCTGCTCTGAAAATGAGCTGCAGTCCTTTGGTGACACTCACCCTGCTTGCAAAAAGAGTGACGCAAGTCCTGGAGTCTCGCCTCGAGCCTGCAGACAACAGGGAGTGACAGCGGAGTCAGTGACAGCACTCCATATATCTCGATTTAATCGGTCCGCTAAACCATATTAAACTTCTCTTTAATATCCATGCAGACCTCACAATGTAATTTCAATTATATAATTTATATTAAGAAAAAAGACCATTGTCTATTTTGATTGGACTCAGAAAGAGCCTGCAGTCAGCTGATCTCATTGACCGGATTTGCTGGACATCTTTATCTCCATCATTCTTATTCTGTCATAACAACTCCATGTGTATCTCAGAGGAAGCGTGCTGCAGTCATTGGTCAGGAAAATGTGTTTACTGTGGACCCACACATAGCTGCACCCACCTTTCAGACTGTTTGTCCAGCTTCGGCAAAGCAGTGAAGGGCATGACAATCGCTATGGCAATGACAAAAGACTGAAAAAACAAAAACAAACAAACACACAAAATAGCAAAAACAACTGGGGTGGAACACAAAAAGGGACAAGGCATGAAATCCCCCCAAAAAAATTGTTTTGTAAACGTATGTAACAGTAAAATGTAAAACTTAAAAGTAACATGAAATGGACAAGACAGGCAAGAAAAAGGATGACAACGAAGTGGAGAACTAAACGAAAACTAGCAACCCAATGTTGGCCAACGGAACCAACTGAATAGGACATAAGCAAGCCGGCAAACTTTGATTGGTTACTGAATTACTATTTAGTTGGACGAAGCTGATCAAACAAATATAGTATACATTTCAGGCTTTACAACTTCAGACCTCAAGTACCTCCTGCAGCTGAAGGCGAACCCTGTTGAAGAGTCGCAACCAGTTGGCTTTGGCCCTTACTGCAGGGTCCACAGGTGGCTCCAGCTTTGGTGTGCTGTGAAAAGATGTTAGAAAAGATTAAAAATTGTTAGATTTAACTTGCATTCAGAAAGATGTCATGAAAGGCTACACCTTATCCAAGGACTCGGCACATGAAGTTTACCTCTCTGGAGAAGCCTCTTTCTTTTCTTGTTCTGCTTCAGGCGGGACCTCGGTGGCAGGGGTAGACAAAGGTTCCTCAGAAGGGGCTACCAGCTTGCCTACAGGTGTTGGGAACTTCTCAGGCTCCACCTCTGAGACTCGTGGTGGGGTCGAGGTACGAGGTACCTTGGCAAAGACATCATGTGGCTGCTGTGGGGGTGGTGACTCTCGCTTAGACTCCATGGTCTGGAATGGTGGTTGGGATTGTGGCGGCTGTTGCTGGTGCATGGAAGCCTGTTTCTCCAGTGGTGGACGGCTGGTGGGGGCCTCAGGAGCCAACATTGGGGCAGTGCTGGTTGAGGTAGGGGTGTAAGGTGGCTCCTGCTCTTCACTGAGAGTACCATCCAGTGGGTAAAGGTTTTCATCCTCTTTATATACCCTTCCTTCCTCTTCATTCTCATAGGGATACTCCCCTTCCTCCTGCTCATAGATCTCACCATCCTCTTCATCATATAGTGCCCCTTCTTCACCTCCATCTTTGTTGTACTCCCCATCATCACTGTAGACGCCCTGCGGCTCATCTGGATCCCAACCAGGTGAGTCTTTACCGTAGCTAACAGAGGAATGGCAGGAGTGGTATAAGTCGTTCTCGTCGTAGAACTCTCCAGAACCTCGGAAGCTCTCGCCATCATCTGGGCCAAACTCCTCACTAAGTTGGGAGCTGCCGCAGCTCAGCTCACCCGAGGAGGCATAGCGACTACTGCCGGTGGGACTGTGGGAGTAAAGAGTCATTAGTTATATTGACAAGTCATGGAAGAAACAAGATGGGCGACTGCTGATATACGGGTTTATGAGCCGTAAAAAGAGAGTTTGAGGCAAAGAAAGCAGGAACAAACAACCACAGAGGAAAATAATACTTGTCAGCTGATAGAAGTCTCTCCCTGCTGAAAACAACAGCTTAAACCTGCCAAAGACCGTTTTCTGGTTTTAACTGGTCTATCAGAAGTCAGGCCAGTAGACCAGCTTAAACCAGCTAAGACAAGCAAACTAATTTAGGGTTGGTTTAAGACACTTTCTATAGCAGGGAAATAGTTGTTGCTTATTTATGGATGAATGCATGTGGGTAAGGTGGTAAGAGAAAACGAGCCAGAATCCTGAGGTTCATTTGAGGGACTCGAAGAAAAAAACATTAACATATGGACTCAAAAAGAGCTGTTTCACAAAATACGCTAAGATTGCAATTGGAAGAGTTGTCAGTGGACAAATTCACTCAGGTGGACTTAAGAAAGGATAAGACATTGGAAAAAAGGTAAAGAATAACACTGAGCTGACAGAAAAGGGTATGCAGCATTTTTCTGTGACACCTTAAGAAATGGAAGGCTATTTATCTTTGCTGATGAATAAGCCAGTTAGGTGGAGAGAGATTGAGAGAATGGAATGAGCAAGAAAAGACGCACTGCCACACAGACAAACACACACATGATCGATTATGGGACGTAAGGTTTAGTAATGCATGAAGAATCAGAAGCGAAAGAGATGGTGTTTGTAATAGGCTGTGAGCCAAAAAGCGTCTGGGCTTCAGACTGGAGGAAATACGAGAGCCACAGGACACACACACAATTACACATACAATCAAGCTTCTGTCAAGCCTTTCCGCCAGTTAGTGATATATCCTTGTCACCTTTTTTCACTTCCTTGCGCACAAACCCATAAATTCTCAAGACACACACACAGCTTTATTTCCTGTCTTCCACACAACACAATTTGGCTTTCGGAAAGGTTTTGTCCATGAGATGTTGAGAGGATAAATCAGTGATGTGAACATCCCCTGGTCTCTGTCATAGCCATCGACATGGTCCCGCCTGCTGCCCACACACAGCCTTCTGTGTCTAAAGGCTATGTAATTAGCGCACACTAGGCTTTCGGAATTACAACGTTATTCACCAACTCTGTCAGGCATATAGCGGGTAAATAACAGACTTCACAAAAAAAAAAACAGACCCAGTGGACCCCCATTGGCAATTGCACCAAATTCCGATTACACGGTACAGAAGACACAAGAAAAAGCTTCTGAAACGCACGGGTTGGTTACCTAATAACACGTGACAGGTCATTAACAGGTACATAACAATCGTGATAGAGGACATAGATACATATACAAAGAGGTATAGATAGAGTATATATATATATATATATATCAATAGACCATGTATGTAAAAGAAGGATTGGTGCGCATGCATGGCAAGCATAGCGAGGACCACAGGACCAGACATGTCCAATTCCACGACATCATCACAGCGGGACGGAATCACAGGCTGGAGCAGGAAGAAGAGCAGGAGGAGGAGGTGGAAGAGGGTGGAGGGGTAGGAGCTACGGAGACCCACCTATCAGAGAGCGAGTGCCTACTGTCTAAGGAGTACTGGCGGCTGGTCCGCCTGCTCGAGCCAGAAGCCGAATCGAGATCGCTGTGGCCGTTGGTGGCGGAGTCTAAACTATCATAGCGTCTGGTGGGAGGGAAGGGGATGGGGGAGGCAGGAAGAGGAGGAGTATGAGTAATGTCTTTTTTCTTATTTGAAAATAAGAAAATTTTCACCTCATCAGGTCACATTGGATGGAAAATGGCCCAACTTAAGGCAATGATTAACCAGTTGCTAAGAGACTCATATCAAAAGCATCACTTTGGGATCAGGATCAGTCCATAAGTAAGATTTTATAAAGGAGAGGAACTCTATAAAAGGAGCTCTGTCCCAGATGGCGCCCTTGATGTTGACTTGCAGTCTTGTGGCCTTCGCATCTGTAAAGTCCACGAGACTGTAGGGTGGCCCATTTGTCATTTTATGTTTCCAAAGGCTGCTTACAAGCTGCTTTGAGGCAGCTATGCCTCCTTTTGGTAAAAATATCTTAGGAGACTATTATCCAACAGTCTGTGTGGTAAAATGACTTGGAGAAGGAGATTCAGGTGCCATTTGGGACAAGGCAAGAGTCTCAGAGCACAAAGTTTCCAGCATGCAATGCAAGAATGCCAAGAATACCCCTTTTGTAAGGCAAAATGCACAGGAAATAAAAGCTTGTTTTGAAGTGAACTGCGCCAAAACGAGCAATTTAGGGAAAACGTTGCATTCAAATCACAGAGTGGCACCACTGTGGCTCCAAACCCATTAAGTGTATACAATGACTGCTCGTCCAAGGCTTGTATACAGTCACCAATGCATAGGAATAAGAACAGAGGAAAGTCGCACAGACACAGTGAATGCTTTAACTACCTGATAGATACTAAAGTTACTAGCATTAGCAAATACATTGCAACCAGGAATTAGGACAATTTACCTAATGGCTCTCTGGTTATCATAGTCATAGTCATTCATGTCATTGTAGCGGGAGCCATGGTGCATTTGACGGATGGGGTATTGGTGCAAGGATGCGTTGGGCTGAGAAGTGGTGTAGAATGGCGGCGGGATGCTGTTGCTGGTTTCGCTGCGGTAATCACTGTCTCGATCGTCCACAGCACTGTCTGGATCATCATCTGATAAGCAAGTGCAGATTTTAGATGTAAAATGTGTGTATTAAATGTAATATCTGATTTTTTTTCAGTAGAAATGTTCCAGGACCAAATCCATACCCATCATACTTCGGTAAGTATCAACGAAAGTTTTATGCATTTTTTTTAAACCCATAAAACAAAGTTTACTTACTATGCTGGTCCCCCCATATGCTCCAGTTACCTATGAGAACAAGGATTCAACAGAAAAATTAGAAGTAGGCCAAGAAGTCAGTGATGAAAATTTATCTTTTTGAGACACATGTCTTTGTGTGACCATGAACAAGCAGCTTGTTATAAATCTAGGTTGTGAAACTACCAGGTGTGACATGGACGTAAATTTGGATGTCTTCAGTGCAGGAGAGTGACCTTGCCCATGCACGCTAAGTGCTAATGGTTAATAGCTCTGAAGCGAAGCAATAAAAAATAGCCTGTTGGCAAGCCAAAGCTTCCTGGTCCTCCTTAACCCACCCATACTTGAGATATTGCTGAATACTATCCAGGAAATCTCTATGCACCATGATGCTAAGCCATCCATCTAGTGCTCAGAGATAAAGCAGTCTCATATTGGAGCTGCTGATGGGGTGACTGGTCCTCTAATGAGGTTCTGCACACATCAACCTACCAAGGGGCCATGTAATTTATAGTGTGAGTGTGAGTAGCGCTTGAAAGCTCACAGCACTGAGTTGATGGCATTGGAAGTGGTTTCTCATGCTCCTCCTGGTATGTGTACTGCAAAATGAGCAAACAAAAATTACTGAGTCTGGCAAGGCAGTTTGAACAGGTAACAGTCTTTATTTTAAAAGGTCAGTAGTTCAGACGGCAAAGTAAAAAAATAAAGTTCAGGTCTCAGGAGTTCTCTGACAGACTCAAATGAATGCATGTTCTGCCCTTGGGCTCTGGGGAGGACTGCAAACACAACAAGAATTGAGTTGAATGAGGAGACTCACATCTTGGTCCCTCATGGCATTGAGCTGCTCCAGTTTCTTGGCCCAGTATCGAGCTTCCTCCTCTGGTATATCTGGAAGTATGAAAACTATTAGTTAGTATTAAAACTTAGGACAAATTGGACCAAATACAGTATTGGAGAAAGCAATAAAACAGCAAGGACACCTAATGGGAGTTCGAATCGTGTATCCAAAAGCACTCGATGGAACGTGGGATCCTTGGTGCCGCAGATCTCATTCTCAGCCATAATAACCTGGGAGTCTAAAGTCAGCCATTGTCCTGGACCTTCCTACAACACCAGAGAAAAAAAAAGCACTGCCATCAGAGACATGTTTTTGTCTGTACATTTGGTTTGGCTTAACTACCAAGGTATACAACTCTACCTGTTCAGGGTAATTTAGCTTAGTGGTTATAGATCTTTGCTGGTAACCAAAAGGTTGCAAGTTTGAACCCTGTAAAAGGCGAATGTTAAAAAGCACCGCTATTTCATTTAACAAGCCACTTAATCTCAGATTGCTCCATGGGGGCTATGCTTATAACATTTTTATGACAAACACTGCAGAAACAAATTCCACTGGTGCTGGTTCATTAAATTATATTTAAACCGGTATGAAATCTTAACAAATATTAACATATAGGGTCTTACAGGGAATGTTTTCTGCAACATGTTTGCAATGAGAGCCAATGCCAGGCATCAGCTACAGATCTCCACATATAGCTCTACAGAGGGTAGAAAAGCTGCAAGCTGTTGGGGGCCAGGCCGGCCATCTGGGCTGTACCTCGTTCGACTGACGAATGCTGTGCAAAGGGATCCACAATGTGCCAACCATGGTGTCCCAGATCAGTCCTTTGTTCCATACCTCCACTGTCAGGCCCAGATCCAGCCTGTTAATCTCACTGAAAGATGAAGTGAAGGATAATAATGAGAAACAGAGAGATGGAGAGAGAGATTCATATGTAGTACAATGATATGGAGACTATACTCTGTTATGACTGTTTCATATATCTTCAGTTAATAAACTCACATTAAAATTAAAGAGACCTAAGACCACAAAAAAAACACTTTTCTGAAATACAGTGGAGAAACTGCACGACTCGGTAGTTTCAGATTAGACATGCTGAAAAACCAGACCCCAGAGAATAGCGGAGAACAAAAAAAGATCCAGTTTAACAGGTGCACTATATTAAATGGAAAAGGAAACAGAAAATAGCACTAAAAACCAAACAAGGTGCAGACAACAATGCCATCTGTGACTTGGGCATCTCTAGTGAGTGGCTTGCACAGACCTCCAGAGGAGGGGAGAAGTGGTGTTATGAGGGCAGTAGCAGCTGGGGGTAGAAATCGTGGTCCGGGGGCACCTAAATTGGATTAAAGGGGCACCTAAAAAAAAGGGGACCTCCCCCTGTGCACGCCACTGTCTCCAGTGACACTCCAAGTGAAACTCCACAGGACTACAGTCTCTAAAGCTGCATCAAATCCTAATAATAGCCTCAACTTTGATATCAAAACCAATCCTTCTAACAGACCACGGGGGCTAATCTTGGGGACAGTGGTGGTGCTGCATTACACAGCACACAGCAAGATACAGAGGTGCTGAAGCAGATCTGGCTTATAGATGACTCAAGATGAGGTTGGCAAAGAATTTTGCAGTATCGACCAGATGCTTCTATAATATTATTTTTTGTCCATTTACACAAGCTCCCAGTGTCTTAAAAGCTTCAAAATGTATGTATTACTTACGTTCTGGACAAAATCCAAGCTATGCTTGCCAGTGAAAAAACTATTTCTTGTTTGTGAGTGAATGCAAGTGTGTTGCTGTGTTGTTCTAACTGATTGCTTGGTGGTTGCTAGGGTGTTCTGGGTGGCTTCTAGAGTGACTGCTAGGACAGATTCTTATAAGTTCTGGGTGCTTGCAGGAGCTTATCCATGGCTTTATGTAGTGTCTAAATTTGAGGTATCATTCATTTAGAACAAGCCCATAACCCCAAGTATGAGCATTAATAATGGCTTTGTTGTACTAAGCGAACTCCACTATTTAAATGTTTTATGTGTGCTCCTTTACTGTATCTATAGTCTTTTAGAACAACTACAACACATATTAAGTTACATAATAAGTTTAGAAGACAAGATTTATTGCAATCAGTGCTAAGCAACGTTTGGGCCCTTGAGGGTGGAACCATTAGGTGTACCTGACTGCCACTACCAAGGGAATGCAAACTGTAACATGAGAAACAGAAATAGCTCTTTCATCAAGGTTCTTGTCAGCTCAGTTGTAAGGCTCGAAACATACCCTATGCAAGTTAGTGAGTGCCAATGTTTCTAGCTACACAAGCTCAAGTTCTCACGATATAGCATTCTCAGCATTGCCACTAGGGCACACACATTAAGTATGCACAACGGGACCCTGTACTTGGAATGCACTGGCCAAACATTTGCATCAGCATGTTTGCTTACTTGAATTAAGCATGTTTCTAGCACTTCTTCGTACTGCTAAGAGAAAGAGAAGAGGAACTCACAACATGAAGTCCTGTTCCCAACATGGCTGACTGCCTCGCACGGCTATGGTGGTGCTTTTCACATTCTGAACCTTCAGTGACACGTACGTGTTGAATTTCTCTGCACAGAAATACCAGTGCATTTAATAGAATGTTGCAGAAAAAATACAAATGACATTGTGGAAAGCTAGTTACAGTGAGACTTCAGGCTTACCTTGTGGTCCATCGAGCTTGGCTTTCTTCACTGCAATAGAGAGAGACATGTATGTAAATAAGTGATAAACATAGGTATTAAAAATAATCACACTTTACATATAAGGCAGTGCATTTCATATTCAATGTCAGCATATTTGCATTGATTCCTCAAGGCTAGACTCCAGTTTGTAGTGATTTTCAATTAGTGGGAAGGCAATTAACTTTTTTGGGGGGGACCTGGTCTCATGGTACTGCAATGTCTGAACAAGCAAAAATAAATAAATAAATAAAATAAAATACCATGGTGCTACCACGGTTTTGGACACTGTCCCATGTTACTGTAATTTTTTTTGGTATCTATTATTTTGCATGGTGGTACCATAGTAAATAAATATGATAATAATTAATTACCACAGTATAAGGTGAATGTAAGTTTACCTGATATCAAAATATCCTGTAAACACCATCTGATTCTATCACTGTACCATGGTAGCACCACAGTAACTTTTTAAAGGTGTTATTAAAAGAGAAATACTTTATAAAAACCTTTAAAACCATTATGTCAAGCAACAAAAGAAACACAGAGCGTGGCAATGGTACAAACTCTCCAGGAAACAAGTTTCTCTCTGCAGATTATGAACAATTTGAGTGGTTATGAAACTGCAGAGAGATCTAGAGAGGCAGTCACTATCAGTTATGCATAGGGGAAATCTGAAAAAAAAAAAAAATGTTCTCCAACTGAGCTCCTTTTAAATCCGAGTGTGTCAACGGCCCCATTCATAATTAATTTTCCCATATTCAGTGCGGGTAGAAGCATCCTTGAGTTAAGGGGACCTTAAAATAATTCTGAGCCTTCCACTCTAATCCTTCAGTCAGTGTTCCTCTTTAAATTCAGTGCAGAATTTCTCACTTCCTCTAAAACGCTTACTGGTTGACACTTTTAACACCTGAGAGTAGCTCTAAGCTATACCAAATGCAAAGTATATGAGTCAGAGTTATTTAAAAAACTGATAATATCTAAAAAAAAAAAAAAACGAATTGAAACCATCATATTGCATTTGCCTGTTTACCAACACTGCAAATCTTCACTTGAATGCTTGGGGAAAATTGAACATCAGTTCCATGCTGAGAAGAGGGAAGGTTATTTTGGTGCTAGTCTACCTGGTAGATCAGCTTGGTCAAATTAGGTTGAAGCTAGTCAACCAGCATTATCTGGTAAAATGAACATGATTCTGGTAAACCGGATTGGCCAAGGAAGTCGTGCTGTTTAAGCTACAGTAATTAAGAAGCCTAACGAGGACACTAGCATCCAAAACACTGAAATTTGTAGTTTCAAGAGTGCTAGTAGCTCCAGACGAGAGTTTGTGTGCGGTATGGTATGGAGTGGAGTTTGCCAACAGTAGTGGGTGTTTTCTTTCGCTCCAGGATGACTCCGAGTGGGGTTTCGTGGGTTTGAATAAATTACAGCCTTGCTGATATGAAGTACAATAAATGAAAAACAAGTTAATCTGCATCTAGTCTCAGCCTCACACATTATATCCACAGAACACTGGATGAACGTCTGATGCAAAAGATGCACAAAATGGGAAAACACTTTAGGAGTTCCAAAGTTGTCATTCAGTTGAATTCTACAGGACTTCCAGGGGTTCTTTAATGGTTCTTTAATTCTTCAATGACCTTGAATGGTCATTATGTTTACAACTTTGACAATAAGCGCTTATTAGGATCAACTAAACGCTGAATTTTCAAAAGTATGTGAAGTTCACGGTGTAGACTCTTGACGACTAAGGATGACATTCTTGAATAAATAATTGATTAGATGCGCGCCGGTCTGTTATTGTAGGGACATCGACTTTACATTATCATGTCCCTAAACATAACGTTGAACAAAATGAACTGTGATTGGTTGTCAGTCAGATGGCCTGTTAGGCGATCTTTGGCCAATGAAAGCTGCTATGTAGTCCAGACCTATAAGCTCTAGCTTAAATAAGTACAAAGCCATTTTTATCGGTCATAACTAGAGAGAAATAGAGCCGAAACTGATAACACTTTCTAGAGCGCATGTGTTGACAGCCTGTGTTGACATCAAAACTAAAGCATACTTTAGGCTTAACGGTGTGTTACCACTGGATAGAACGTAGCAGAGCGGTAATTTTTGATGAATTCCTACGGAATTCACGTTCGCGCAATGCATTGTGGGATTGGCAGAAAATTGGAGAAAGCTTTTAGATTGGCTGTAAGCATTCAAATACTCAACTCTATGCAAATGCTACAAAGAAAATGTTGAATGGCAGTCAATTATCATGAGATGTAGGTATTGACGTCTGTCACGAATGTTTAAACATCTGATTGTGTTCGAGTTTCTGCTGGATTTAGTGAGTAAATCATATTATTTACATATTACATTTCACTCTGATTTCTAATTAAGTTTGGATGCTTGAGGAACTGGCTGGACTAATGAAAGTGTATTAAACTGATAGCGTATCTTTACTGTGGGCATTCAGAGACAAAATTTGCGTCTTTCCAACTGTGATGGCTTGTATATATATGATGATTAAATAAGGCTATTCATCATAATCATCACTCACTTACAGACACACTAGCGTTTTGAGCACTGCTCTGCTGCTGTAGTGGACAAGCACAGTAAGGCCGATACGAAAAAGTTTGATCATTATGACCATGACTCAAAATGATTAACGCTGCACCTCCACTCTAAGGTCCCGCTCACGAGACGCCGTTGTCTCCACCCGCCTCTGCCAGGGTATCCTCTCGTGCTCCCACGCACCGTTTCCTGTCATGTGGCTGGCATGCACGTGTGCTGCCTCTTTATCTCTTCCCCTCTTCCTCTCGCGCTCAATTAATCTCTCTGTGTAGCCAAGCGCGGGTAGAGCGCGCTATATCCTGACACTAAAAATAACCACTTCAGGGTGAATGTTGAGGTAAGGGCTTACTTATTTGAGGCTTTTCATCTTATTTTTTATCAAAGCTTTGACAAAAGTTTTTTTTTTAACAGTTTCAGTTAACAATACTGCTTTAAAGCGACAAAATTTCATGTTTTGATGAATAATATCAAATAAATACAACTCCACAGAACGTCCTTGAGGAACTAAAGTTTCTTGCCTATTTAGACCACTAGATTCAATGTTATTTCTCTTATGAATGTACTTATCAAAGAAATATTGTATCTGCAGCTGCCTATAATTATTTAGTTTTTATACCTCTGTGTAAATCTACAACATCTGCAATAGGCTATTAGAGCTAAATTATACATGGTAACTGCTGTTAGTGTTAACTACAATTCAGTCATATATCTGGGAGGGTAAACAGGCAGTTCTAATCAATTATTAACATGAAAATGAGTTGAGGCCCAGGTTCCTTAAAGGCAGAGCTCATCCAGAAATTAAAACACATCATTCGAAAAAGAGTTGAACAAAAAAAAGATGTTTAGTAGAATGTCCAGGCTGCTCTTTACCATAAAATGAAAGTGAATGGTTTCATTGTATGGAAAAGTCAATGAAGTAAATATTTTTTGCCAAATTATTCCTTTAATCTATTCATGCCGTACTAGATTTTAACTAATAGCTAAGAATGCTTTTCTTTTACACAAACCAGACATTTTAAACAGAGCTTAGAAAAGATGCATTAAAATTCACAGAAAAGTGGTGAAAAGATGGTTATGTAACAGGAATCCAAGACTTTCGACATCATCAAAACACTTCCAGTGGGAATTAGGCAAGCCATGCTGTACATCTGCTCAGGTTTCTAAGGCAGGTGCCAAGAACGATGCCAGTCTATGTGACACACACCCACACACCCACTGTCACTTTCGGACGCTGGTTGTGAATCCGTTGCCTGTTTAATTACAGAGTGGTGGCAGACGTGCCATGGATCAGAATGTCTGTGTGGGATGTGTTCAAAGAAACATGGCTTACAGTATCGTTTAGAATTCTGAGGCTCCTACAACAGATCTTCTACAACAGACCAATCTGATTTGCATGTCATCTTGCGTTAAATGGCAATCAAGAAACTGAGCAAGGCAAGCGAACACGGGTAAGCGGTCCATTGCAAACTGCAGACCAAAAAGGCTAACAGTAAGTGCATATGAAAGACATTCAGCCAAAGATTTGCACCATGTATTTCCAAGGAGCCACTATTCATACTCTCAGTCCCTGATATAAAAAAAATCTAAAATCTAGGTTGCATTATGCTAACGCAATAGTTAACATGAACTAACAATAAAGTATAATTTTACAACATTTATTGCATTTATTATCTTGGTTAATGTTAATTTCTACATATCCACATGAAATACGAATGAAAATGAAACATAACATACATTACAAACATTAAAATAATTGCAACCAAAGCTAAAATTAATAAATTAAGGTGTCACTGTGCTTCATTTTAAACACTAAAATACTGCAATTGTTACTTTAGACATAAAAATAACTGCAAAAAAAAAGAATAAATAAACAAATAATTGTGCTACTTTTGAAATTTAAATAACTGCAAAAAAAATAAAAAATAAAGTTTCAGCTAAATGTCTCGTTGTGCCTCATTTTTAATATCAAAATATCCCAAATTTGTGTAACATTTTTAACATGAAATAAATGCAACCACAGGCAGTTAAGAAACGAACATTCAGCTGACTGTCAATGTTGCTTATTTTTAATATTAAAAATGTGTTTAAAAAAAACTTTGAATGCAACCTAAGCTTAAGATAAGAAACAAAAGTTTAGCTAAATGTCTCATTGCGTCTCAACTTTTAATATTAAAATGTTAAATTAAATTCTGAATATAAACATTTAGAAATGAAAATGTATATAAATCTGTACGTCAATAATGATTTTTAATGGCTTTGTTATGTAAGCATGTAATATGTGAAAATATCATAATATTTGAATATTAAAATGCATCGCTTAATTTCATACAGTATGTTACAGATATTCGCCTCTCTATCCACAAAAGGGTCCTTGCCTGAAAAATGCTGAAGACCCCTGATTTATACATCTATCCATCTGTCAATTTAGACCACATAATGATTCAAAAAAAAAGATTGGATTGGATTTGATTTTATACAAAAATATATATGATAATGTGGATAGCCATTACGGCAAAGAAAATCACACCTGTAATGTTGTCTGTCCATCAAGAAGGTTTTGAACTTCATTTTACCACCATACAGTAAACACAGTTAAAAATAGATATATCATACATCAAAGCAGATCCCATTTGAGCAGGGGAGCAAACTAAAGCTCCATTTGGAATATCAAGGGAACACACCCCTGATTCCTGGCTGCATTTAAAACACGGGCGGATTCATTTCTAGTGCATCTCTATGAACAAACTGCACATTTAATCAAATAACTAGACAAATAAAGCAATAAAAGAGTAAGTTATTAAGCTAAAATAAAAAAAGCCATTGCACAGAGGGGACACTCCTTCTACCTTACATTTCATTCTGTAACCTTACAGTTCAGCTTCATTTGCATGAATACAAACCAATAATATTTAACTCCACAGGGGACGAATATGTAACCGATTATTGATCAGATTGAAACGCATGCACGCGCTTGTAAACTATGCATTTTAATTAATTAGTGATTTGTTAAAATCGGTGACACATTTAACCCTTAATATGACTAAATATATACAATCCATGTAACGTATATTATACATAACCAACAGCTGGTTTAAGTAATGCGTCCATGCATGAAATAACGTAGGCTACTTACCTCCAACACACAGCAGTGACATCTCTTTATTTGTTAATATTCTCGTCCTTCTGCGTTATTTTAGATAATAAAACTGCTATTAAAACGAAGTATGGATTTTTTTTTTTACGTTGAGAAACCTCCCCTTCCCGTTATCAAACTCTACCCCAAAATATACAAAAATAACAGCAGCTGCTATTCCGAATCCTGCAGATAATTCAACCCGAGGGTGTTTTCAACCACCCTCTCGACGCGAACCGCTGTTAGCCGGGCTGTGTGTGATGTTTAGCGGTTTTTGCAGCCGCTCGTAACGCGACGCACAGCCATCTTGTTCAGCACCGCCGCCGCGAGGAGAGCTACTGCCGTGACGTCACTGCCAGCAGCAGAGCTCCTTTCACTCAGCGGAGGCGAACCAAAGTGTGTCTATGCATTTTAATTAATTAGTGATTTGTTAAAATCGGTGACACATTTAACCCTTAATATGACTAAATATATACAATCCATGTAACGTATATTATACATAACCAACAGCTGGTTTAAGTAATGCGTCCATGCATGAAATAACGTAGGCTACTTACCTCCAACACACAGCAGTGACATCTCTTTATTTATTAATATTCTCGTCCTTCTGCGTTATTTTAGATAATAAAACTGCTATTAAAACGAAGTATGGATTTTTTTTTTACGTTGAGAAACCTCCCCTTCCCGTTATCAAACTCTACCCCAAAATATACAAAAATAACAGCAGCTGCTATTCCGAATCCTGCAGATAATTCAACCCGAGGGTGTTTTCAACCACCCTCTCGACGCGAACCGCTGTTAGCCGGGCTGTGTGTGATGTTTAGCGGTTTTTGCAGCCGCTCGTAACGCGACGCACAGCCATCTTGTTCAGCACCGCCGCCGCGAGGAGAGCTACTGCCGTGACGTCACTGCCAGCAGCAGAGCTCCTCTCACTCAGCGGAGGCGAACCAAAGTGTGAACTGTCAATTAATAATGCTCGGCAATTACAAATATAGTTTTAATTGTAAATGAGTTTTTGGGGTCCGAGAGACTCCAATGCCTGCTTTTAATCCGTCGAAAAACCTACTTAAAGAAATAGTTCACCCTAAAATAAAAATTCCAAAATTGTCATAAATTACTCACCGACATGTTGTTCTAAACTCGTGTGACTTTCTGTCTTCGGTGAAACAAAAACGAAGAGTGAACAACGGCCTCAGACTCCATTAACTTGTCAAAAAATATGCTGTGAAAGTGAATGGTGACTGAGGCTGTTTGTCCGCAACATTATGTAACATCTCCTTTTCATGCCAATTCCTAATTTTATGAGAATATTAAATAAAAGAATAACGCTACAGAGACATTTTTACTGCAATTGTCTTTCAAAAACTGTGGTTGCAATTATAAAATATTAGCCTACTTTTTATAGGATTTAAAGTATTATGAGAATCATTTGTAGAATGCACAGTTGTGACTTATTAATCATTTTATATGACTTACATTCGTTTTGGCTGCATTCAGTAAGAGAAGATGGATAAAGTCATATTAAATTCTTAGGTCTGGAGGAAAATTTTGTTAATTTGATATATATATAAAAAAATTTTTTTTAAATGTATAATTGTTTTTTATTAAGGGAACACTTCCTTTTTTTCATTAGAGTACAGGACTATTCTTTATGTTGTGGCCAATGTCACCCTCTACTGGATAAACATACAACTCAAAGCTGAATAAATAATGGAATCATAAACAAAAAAAAAAGTAAATGTTATTGCCAGACTTTATTATCTTTTTTTCACCACAAGATTTTTTTCATATTAAAATAATTGATACAACCCCCCCATTCAAGTACATCACTAAAGCAGTGTACTCTTGACACCTGAAATATTTTAATGCTAGAATTCACCACCCTTTGCAATGCCAACTGACTTATGGTTCATTCCAAATGGAATGCAACAACTACAAAAAAACATTATTTAGGAATTAATTCAGAAAACATAATGATGAGGAATGTTACTCAATGTTTAGAGTAAAATTCATAAAATTCATGGAACAATTCTCAAGAGGTTCTTGCAATCCACAGCACTGTGCAGCAAGGGTTCAGGTCACCCAATGTAAAACGCTGCACTTTACATTTCAATACAACTTAATAAAGACAATATTACCTTGTAAAAAACATAGCATGCCTTTGAACCATGCTTTCCGTGATTCTAAATGGACTTAGTCTTTCAATTAACTGCTGTAATTGTCAAAACAGCAATATGATGCATTACATGTAAATGATTTTAGAATCCGCCGTCAACAGTGTTACAAATTAGCTTATTGGCGAGTAAAAATATCCAATTAAACCGTATGGCCCGTTACACCTTGTGAGGCAGAGCATGGGTGTCCTGGGCCTTCCAAATGCTTGGGACGTTTAGATCCCACCACAGCTATAGACATGTTTTCAAAGCTTCTCACTGGAGGAAAATAAAGAAGCAGAAAAAGATGTCTATCAGATAACAAGCTTACAAAGTCATAAATGAATCTCCAGCAGCATATGCACGATCTTATGCAGTTATGGACAGAAACAAAGTACTTTTACATTCATACTGTACTTGAGTATTTTTATTTTGGGAAACTTACACATTTCATTCAAAATTTTGTCATTTACACTTATTGGACCCTTGAATTATCAGCAATTTTTTGAATGTATATTTTTGTACAGGCCTATTTTTGTTGACATATTAGAGTCAAAAGTTTTTAAATAAAAGATTTTGAATATCTCTTTTTATCACTCCAAAACAAATCTGAAAAGACTGTTGACAGCCAGGAAAAAATGTTTTTTTATTTTTTTAATTAAAATGTTGTATAAAATTAGGCAAATAACTAATATAGCTAAAATAACATAACAAAAAACCCCTTTGTAAAAAACAAATTTCAATATTTTTTAAAGACATGTAACCTACCAAACAGATAAAGTGTAATAAAACAAATATTTTTGCAAAAAGTTTCCTTTCCACTAGTATGAAATAACATGTTATGAAAAGCCAAATAATAATAACAAAAAAGAAATAATGGAGAAAAAAAAAAGATTTGCCTGTTTTTACTTTTGATACTTAGTACAATAGTAATTAAGGGGACAGTTAACCCAAAAAATGAAAAATCTGTCATCAAGTCATGCTCAAGTTGTTCCAAAGCTTGCTTTCTTCTGCTGAACACAACAGAAGATATTTTGAAGAATGTTGGTAACTGAACAGTTGATGGTAGCCAGTAACTTATGGAAGTCAATGACTACCATCAACTGTTTGGTAGTTTCAAAGTGTCTTCAGTATTTTCATTTTTGGGAGTGAGCCTGTTATTACGAAATCTGTATTTTCCCTCAAGT
The DNA here is from genome assembly GCF_001515645.1 of Sinocyclocheilus grahami. NCBI lineage: Eukaryota > Metazoa > Chordata > Actinopteri > Cypriniformes > Cyprinidae > Sinocyclocheilus > Sinocyclocheilus grahami. Next base: position 410,234 of record NW_015505260.1, on the reverse strand, counting down.
ACTTGATTTTTGTACTTCCTCCAGCACTTGTCTTATGGTGCATACTATTGCAAACCAGAGGCAGAAATAGTTACCTGTCTAGGTGAGCCAAGAGCTCTTGTAGCTTGAGGACTAAGGCGCGATGCTCATGAGGCCTGCTCTCTAAAGCACTACTCAAGCGACTCAGGTACGAGTCCAGCGTTCCAATCGATGGTGTCTCGCCTGTGCCTGAGAAAAAAACAAAGCTGTTTCTCACTGCAAAATAATCTATCAGGGTACTGGTATTATGGGCACTGTACAGTACTGACCTGGCAAAGGCACAGTGGCCAGGCTGTTGAGCAGTGTCTGTTTGATCGCCTGAAGGTGGCGCTGTAGAGCTTGCGTGCGCAGCTCATCCTGGCCCAGCTCAGCCTCCAGCCGCTCTTTAGCGCTGAACATGTCTGCAATGTGCTTCTGGAGAACCGCATTCTGCTCTTCGAACTCTACATTAGCCTTGCGCAGTCGCCGCAGCTCCGCTTCTCGTGCTGGGAAATGCGCAGTTTTAAGAATATAGCTTTCCATGTTTATGGTTTGTTCTAAGAAAGAAAAAAACAAAACCAAAAAAAAGCTTACCTTTGTTTTGGTCCAAAAATTCTTCTGTGAAAATAGGGACGTCAAATCTGGTCGTTAAGTCTGAGTTCTGAAGGAAATAGTTTCATGAGGCAGATTGCAAGAAAAATGTCCATGCTTACTACTTCAGGAATGGGGCGAGAATGTTTGAGAATTCAGGCTGTGTTTGTATACTTGCCTTAAAACCTGTAGATCCTGAACTGTTGGCATTGATAATGACAGAAGTCAACTCCTCTGTAAAACAAACAAACAAATGATTCTCTCTAAAACTAACACTTGCACCATTACTAATGTTGAATTGCACATTATAGCATACTCGTTAAAAAAAACAAACAACAATCACCAGAAAAGTGCATGCAAATAACACCCCCTAAAAAGAGAGAGAGAGAGAGAGAGAGAGCATTTTTACCTCTCTTAATTCTCTTGTCCTGAACTTTTGCACATGTGATCTGATAAGCTTCACTTTTCTGATACTCCCTGAGTTCTCGTGCATATTGCATTTTGTCCCTTTCGGCTTCATCTAGGTACCGCTGTTTAAAAAACAAACAAACAAAAAATTAATTAATTCATTTTCATCAGAAGGATGAGAATCCAAGGAATAGTTCACCCAAAAATGAAAGTTTG
>NW_015505260.1:375857-409002 GCF_001515645.1 Sinocyclocheilus grahami | reverse complement strand
AGTCTCCCCCCCCCCCCCCCCTCTGTCTCTCTGTCACAGCCTGCCCTCAACCAGCTGACCTTTCATTTGCCTCTCCATAGATACTATGCCATGTTCCTCAGCAAGGTGAGCTTGACACACAGTCTCACACACTGCAGAAGTGGTGTTCCTGAATCGGTCTGTGTTTTTGAACAAATCGGTTGAGTGAATAATTCAGCATCTTACTCAAAGACAGCCATTTGTCACTCCTACTTGTAAAACTGAGTCATTAAAAAATCAGTGACAGTTAATCAATGATATATTGATCTTTTACTCTCAGCGAAGAGCTGCTCCAGAATCAGATTTTAAATGGGGTCCAGCAATTGGTCTGTTTGAAGCCTTTTTTTATTTTTATTTTTTAGCATGATTATAAACTGATCTGTTTTTCGTTGTTTTGCAGGGAGTGAGGTGTCAAGGTCTGGATTTAGACCGTTTGCTTCCTGATCAGGAGATGCTTATGAAGATCATGGTTCACCCTCTTCAGATACAGGTAATACACAATAAAGGGGAATAAAGAGATTAATACGAGAACAATGAACCAACGTCAAAGGCCAGACAAATTCTTCTGGTTGTCAGTTACCAGTGCTGTCCAGACTACACATATAATTTAATTAATATAATAATAAATAATTTATGCATTTAGCAGACGCTTTTATCCAAAGCGAGTTAGTGCATTCAGGCTATACATTTTTTTTACCAGTATGTGTGTTCCCTTGGAATCGAACCCAAGACCTTTTGCGCTGCTAACGCAATGCTCTACCACTGAGCCACAGGAACATATCTCATAAAAGGAGCAGATATTTGTGTGTGGGACAGATCAAAATCACTGAAAGTCTTCCCCACTATGGAGGACTGAGAGTGACAACTAAAATGAAACGAATGAACAAGTCATCAAGTTAATAATTCACACATAAAAAACGGAAATAACGAATTCACTTTGAAGTAGACAAATTACACTGAACAAAATTATAAATGCAACACTTTTGTTTTTGCCCCCATTTTTTAAAGACATGTAACCTACCAAACAGATAAAGTGTAATAAAACAAATATTTTTGCAAAAAGTTTCCTTTCCACTAGTATGAAATAACATGTTATGAAAAGCCAAATAATAATAACAAAAAAGAAATAATGGAGAAAAAAAAAAGATTTGCCTGTTTTTACTTTTGATACTTAGTACAATAGTAATTAAGGGGACAGTTAACCCAAAAAATGAAAAATCTGTCATCAAGTCATGCTCAAGTTGTTCCAAAGCTTGCTTTCTTCTGCTGAACACAACAGAAGATATTTTGAAGAATGTTGGTAACTGAACAGTTGATGGTAGCCAGTAACTTATGGAAGTCAATGACTACCATCAACTGTTTGGTAGTTTCAAAGTGTCTTCAGTATTTTCATTTTTGGGAGTGAGCCTGTTATTACGAAATCTGTATTTTCCCTCAAGTACTTGATTTTTGTACTTCCTCCAGCACTTGTCTTATGGTGCATACTATTGCAAACCAGAGGCAGAAATAGTTACCTGTCTAGGTGAGCCAAGAGCTCTTGTAGCTTGAGGACTAAGGCGCGATGCTCATGAGGCCTGCTCTCTAAAGCACTACTCAAGCGACTCAGGTACGAGTCCAGCGTTCCAATCGATGGTGTCTCGCCTGTGCCTGAGAAAAAAACAAAGCTGTTTCTCACTGCAAAATAATCTATCAGGGTACTGGTATTATGGGCACTGTACAGTACTGACCTGGCAAAGGCACAGTGGCCAGGCTGTTGAGCAGTGTCTGTTTGATCGCCTGAAGGTGGCGCTGTAGAGCTTGCGTGCGCAGCTCATCCTGGCCCAGCTCAGCCTCCAGCCGCTCTTTAGCGCTGAACATGTCTGCAATGTGCTTCTGGAGAACCGCATTCTGCTCTTCGAACTCTACATTAGCCTTGCGCAGTCGCCGCAGCTCCGCTTCTCGTGCTGGGAAATGCGCAGTTTTAAGAATATAGCTTTCCATGTTTATGGTTTGTTCTAAGAAAGAAAAAAACAAAACCAAAAAAAAGCTTACCTTTGTTTTGGTCCAAAAATTCTTCTGTGAAAATAGGGACGTCAAATCTGGTCGTTAAGTCTGAGTTCTGAAGGAAATAGTTTCATGAGGCAGATTGCAAGAAAAATGTCCATGCTTACTACTTCAGGAATGGGGCGAGAATGTTTGAGAATTCAGGCTGTGTTTGTATACTTGCCTTAAAACCTGTAGATCCTGAACTGTTGGCATTGATAATGACAGAAGTCAACTCCTCTGTAAAACAAACAAACAAATGATTCTCTCTAAAACTAACACTTGCACCATTACTAATGTTGAATTGCACATTATAGCATACTCGTTAAAAAAAACAAACAACAATCACCAGAAAAGTGCATGCAAATAACACCCCCTAAAAAGAGAGAGAGAGAGAGAGAGAGAGAGCATTTTTACCTCTCTTAATTCTCTTGTCCTGAACTTTTACACATGTGATCTGATAAGCTTCACTTTTCTGATACTCCCTGAGTTCTCGTGCATATTGCATTTTGTCCCTTTCGGCTTCATCTAGGTACCGCTGTTTAAAAAACAAACAAACAAAAAATTAATTAATTCATTTTCATCAGAAGGATGAGAATCCAAGGAATAGTTCACCCAAAAATGAAAGTTTGCTGACAATTAACTCACCCTCAGGCCATTCAAGATGTAGGTGAGTTTATTTCTTCATCAAAACCAGAATCCAAGCTGATAAAAACATCACAATAATCCACAAGACTCCAAGTTCATCAATTAATATCTTGTGAATTGAAAAGCGGCATGTTTGTAAGAAACAAATCTATCATTAAGGCACTTTAATTTTAAACTGGCCAAAATACAAGCCCATAATCCATAGTAACGTTTCCTCCAGTGAAAAAGTTCATCCTCTGTTGTCGTCTCACATAAAAATCTACCAACATATTTCTTTAGAACCGTTTTTGCTCGTAAATGGTGCTTCATTTGTGTATATTTCCCTCCTGATTCAGATGAGACAACTCACTCTAGAAAGCAATATTATGGATAGAAGGTTCATATTTTAGTCAGAAGCCAGATGTTTGAAGTTAAAAACATGTTGCTTTTCACTTCACAATATATTAATTGATGGACTGGAGTTGTGTGGATTATCACACACACACACACACACACACACACACGCACACACACACACACACACACACACACACACACACACACAAAATACCTGTTTATCATGAGGAGCCAAACGGCTCCATTCTGCTCCGAGTCTCTTGGTGATTTCTGGGAAGGGAAGATCCGGGTGAAGTGCTCGGATGTGTTCCCGTCTCTCATTCAAGAAACGCACGTAACCAGTAACCGGAGCCTTGGGGCCGTTTGGTAACACCTTCTTTCTCTTCTTCCCTTTTGGCCAGCCTCGCTTCTTTACTGGCTGTGAAGTCGATTGGTTCTGAAACAAATCAATTCAAATTGATATGAATCAAATATGGGAAGAGCTTATGAGGAAAATATGAGTGTGCTTGACTATGCCGACCACAAAACCTTTTACAATGACGCAATTACACAGCTGAAGTACTCTGTGATATATAATAGACAAGATTATTGAAGAAGTCTAAGCAATCCTCATCTTACCTCCTCTTGTGCATTATCTGTGTGTTGAGAGTCTTTAGATGCAGGAGCATCAGTTTGCTCTTGCTTTACACCACCCATTACATGAATTCAGAAAATTCTGGGACACACACACAAAGATAAGAGGGTAGAAAAAGTATTTTTGTTACTTGAAATATAATAAACGTTAACAGAAATAAACTTGAAATAAAAAAAAATAATTAAATAAACATTTTATTTCAGCTATTTGCCAAGACAACATTTCTCATTTTCGTTTAGTTTAACTTGATGTACTAAAATAACTAAAACCGAAATAAAAATAAACAAACTATATAGATATATTTAAAAAAAAAACGAATAAACAAAATTACTTAAAAAGTAACATAAATTAAGAAAGCAAATATAAACATACGTAAAAAAAATAAAAATATGAATTAAAAACTATCATAATATCTTAATAATACTAAAATAATGCTGTCTAGATAGACATCGTGTTTGGAAACACTGCCATGATTATTAAATAAAGATTGTTGGCTTATTTATTACGTGTTTTGTTTGCATAAAATATGTAGTAGGTTGTATTTGCAAACACACATGCATGCGAGTTAGCGCTTGAGGTGCATTAATGTTTAAAAATGACTTTTCTCTGCATCACCGGTTATTATTATTATTAGCTAAAGTAGCATAGTAGGCTAACTAGCCTCTGTTGAAACTCAGATTAAATAAATTAATGGCGTCCTTATTACGAGAGATTATTTTATTTATATTTATACATATCTATTTGTATTTATCAAAATCTCCCGTGCATTTAATACACAATATTTCCACTCACCTAAATTAATGCCTGTTTTCTTAACTCAAACGCTAGCTCAGCGACAAACGTTGGTTTGATTGACAGTTCCTTCGTGGTTTTGATTGGTTTGCGGGTTTGGGTAGGCGGGGCGAATGGCAACGCGCTTCATTTGCATTGCGCATGACTGAAAATAAAGTTATTTTATGCAAGAGTTTTGTCCATTTTCTGCTATGACTAACTTACTCAATTATATTCAACAGTTGGGCCACTAATTATGGAGTGAATATATAATTGATATATGAATCTTATTAAGTCATATTTTCGTACATGTACCCTTTTATTTTCTTCCATCAAAGTTATTATTTAATCCAAACTAAATTCTCTTTAAAATGTAGATGTATCACATAAATGAATATCATCTGGACTTTTCCAGCATATTTCCAGTGTTTCATGATAAGGTAGTAGCCTATTAAATCATTTTATAGGCTAGAGATGGTTGGGAATTTACACTTGTATGGCAGATACAAATTCCTGGAATTTAAATGAATACTTATTAGTGTTCTCCAAGTGCCCAATAAGACCCTCACGAAAATTAACCATGGTTTTACTACAGTAACCATGCACGTATAGCCTAATTATGGCTCTGTAGTAAAATCATATTACTGTAGATTAGTAAATACAAAATGTATACTGTGGGAGAAATAACTAAATATGATTTTAGAAACAACATTTCCAAAATTAAATAAATGTATTGTCACTGTACTGAAGTCAAAGCAAACTATTATTAAAATCAGCAATATATTGTTTACACTACTCCATGATGTTAATTCATCATATATTTTTAATAATTATTTGTATCTAAACTTGTATTATTATTATTATTATTATTTCATTATCAATATTATTGTAATAGGCGTTACAAAAGTGCTTGTGTCAATTGCTGTTAATGATATTATTTCACTGGTTTCAAAGATTTTACACTAAACATATCTAGCCAACTGGGGAAGGAAGGAAGGAATTAACGAATAAATTAATTAATAAAATGAGTGATTTAAGATTTTAAATAATTCACAATTTATAATTCACATAAATTTCTATTATAACGGGGACCATCAAATTATAGGTCTTCTCATAATAGACTAATAATGGAAAAAAAAAACGATTTATTGGAAATTATTTACTTAAAAATTATTTCATTTAAATGTTTAGTTTTGAAATGTTGTTGTATGCATTTGTCATTTTTATTTAATTTATTTTATTTTCTTAAATGTGTGTGTGTGTATATATATATATATATATATAGTATTTATAGAGTTTTAGCTTTTAGTTGTAATTACTTTTTTCTTATTTGTAAGTCACTTCGGATAAAAGCATCTGCTAAATGACTAAAATTAAAGTAAAGTAGAAGTAAAAAAACCCCCAAACAAACCAAGAATCTGAAAAATTGCACTGGTTGATTGATCCTAGTTATATTTAACGTAACTGTTAACATTTACATTTCTCATATGGCTTAGATCATTTCAAACACTTAATTTTTGCCATGTGGGAAAAGATACTCTCTTAGTTTCATGCCACTTTCCGCAATCACACTTCCTAAAATGAAAAATTTCCACGAACACCTGCCTCCTCTACAATAAAGCATTGGCTAGAGAATAAAACTGTCACATCCTAAACATGAAGACTAAAATTAATTGTAGGCACTGCAGGAAGGCCAAGTTAATTAAAAGGGGCTCGATGATGTTCGAGTCTCTCGTGGGAAGGCAGTCATTTGGCCAGTATTTCTGGTTATGCGCTGTTGTGTATGTTTATTCCAGCAAAGCCTGCAGTGTTCACCATCCAAGATGGCTGCGGGTGAAAGCAATAGCCGATCCTCATGTCTAAACTTGTCTACTTCGGGGCCACTTGGCAATGCACCGCCGAGCAACAGCGCCCATTCCTCACCCGCGAGCAACGGGGGAGCCGTGGGTGCAGCCGCTGGGATGAACCGGAGCGCGGGGAACTCGAACCCCCGGTCGGGCCCGGAGAACGGCGGAGGCGCCGAGTCTGCGGTGAGAAGCACGCCGAGCGCGCACAACCCTCCCCGGCAGTCGGTCGGTCTGAGCGGAGCGACTTCAGGCGCTGCGTCAAACATGACGGCGACACCATCATCCTCCTCCTCCTCCTCATCTACCGCATCTTCCTCCGCCGACGCGTCCGCCGCCGTCTCCTCGCTTCCCAGCAGCCCGGCTTCAGTTTTGGTTTATCGAGAGCCGGTCTACAACTGGCAAGCGACAAAAAGTACAGTGAAAGAAAGGTTTGCATTTTTGTTTAACAACGAAGTGCTAAGTGACGTCCATTTTTTGGTTGGGAAGGGAATGGGAGTGCAGCGCATTCCAGCGCACAGGTAGGGATGAATAGCGGTCTGTTTGTATGTTTTACTGGAGTCTTTTTAATCATTCTGTCTATTGCAGTAAACTTAAAGCTTATGGCAAACTCTCACGCTCGATGAATATATACTAAAGCATTTGTTTCGGCGAGGATAAATCCATATTTAATCCTCAAATGGCCGTATTTACAGTCCGGTCCCGTTGCTCTTCGCAGATTTGCTCTCGCTGTGGGAAGTGCCGTGTTTGATGCCATGTTCAACGGTGGCATGGCAACAACGTCGACCGAAATTGAACTGCCAGATGTGGAACCGGCTGCATTTCTAGCCCTTCTCAAGTAAGAATGGGCCGCGGAATGCTGCGCTGCACGCTTAAGGCTCTGTCCTGCTGTTCTGTGTGTTGACCCCTGTTGTCATAACGTCCTTCAGATGCCCTCTGCCATGTAACTGCGGTCAGCAGACCCTTGCAAACATTTACCATGGCATATACACGTGATTTCCGTCGATATAGCATACCGTTTCTGTTCCTACTAGTACCCTACAACAGTGTAAGGAAGCTTTTGGATTCTTTGTTAGTTTTAAATGATTGTACTGGCTAGAGCTATGATATTTTGGCGGAAATAAACAGTTACTGTGGTAAATGTTTGTTATAAATCAGAACTTTAAAATATACTAGCCATTGTGGACAGACGTAATAACTAGTCTCAAACCAACAAACAGGGATCAATAATGTATGTATTTTTATGTCTGTGCCTATCTATATATATCTCTATCTATTTGTTGTTTTGTCTATATCTATCTGTCTGTCTGTCTATTTGTTGTTTTGTCTATCTGTTGTTTCGTCTATCTATCTAAGGCCTGTCTGTCTCTTTGACCGCTTATTTATGTCTTTCTGTGAATCAGCAAGTCTATAATATTTTTTCCCTTTTACAATTGCAGATTTTTATACTCTGATGAAGTGCAAATTGGACCAGAGACCGTTATGACCACACTATATTCAGCCAAAAAGTACGCAGTACCTGCTCTCGAAGCCCACTGCGTCGAATTCTTAAAGAAAAACCTACGTGCTGACAATGCGTTTATGTTGCTTACCCAGGTAATCACAGGGCTTTGAGTCCGAGTTGATATTGGCACTAGGAACTGACATATTGGACGGCACCTTTGTTTCAAGTTTGTTCCCCAGCCATTTTGAGTCCCCATGTTTGACAGCTCCCTTTCAAATCCTAGCAAACAGCGCCTCAGGCTTATTGAGTGTGTTAGTTGTCTGCTTTTTTTGCGCGCAGTCTATTATAGATTATATGAAAACATGGTTCCTTTTGCTTTCAGGCACGGCTTTTTGACGAGCCCCAGCTGGCTAGTCTCTGCTTAGAAAATATCGACAAGAACACTGCTGATGCGCTAGCCGCCGAGGGCTTCACGGATGTCGACCTCGGTATTGCTCTTAAGTATAAAATATCACAACAAAATACAGTCAGAAGAGTGAGTCAGAAATAGAGTGTTTTATGTTCCCTCCGGTGCAGACACCCTCATGGCAGTCCTGGAGAGAGATACGCTGGGGGTGCGGGAAGTGCGCCTCTTCGGGGCTGCGGTTCGTTGGGCAGAAGCTGAGGCCCAAAGGCAACAGTTACAGCCCACGCCGGAGAACAAGCGTAGAGTGTTGGGAAAAGCTCTTTCCCTTATTCGCTTCCCGCTCATGACTATTGAAGAGTTCGCAGCAGGTAATTTTCATCAGATCCTTGATTATGAAACAATTTCCTGAATGCTTTCCTGAAAAGTGGATCTGCAGTATTTCACTTGACCGACTAAGCTAAAAGGCTACCCTGCAAACAAGCCTGCAGTGGCCCTTTACGGGCCCACTTAGGGCAAGCCTAAGGGCCCCCAGCGGGCTGCCAGCGCAGGGCCCCTGAGAATTTGCTCATTGGCAAAACGTTGGCCCCTTAGCGCTGGTCCTGCACGGGCAGCCCTCACTTAGCCCCCAGGAAGCCCTCACTATGCCCGCACTATTAATCTACAACAATACACCTGTTTCACTTTAAATAATTTCCAGTTACTATAATTTAAGTCTTTGGGAAAAAACTGTTATTATAGATCTGAAATTGATGCAGTCACCACATAACTAATGTCTGTATTGTCAAAAATGTACAGTTGTCAAAGGGATTTCAAATCAATAGATTTATTAAATACAAAATAGAAAACATTCAATTCAGGTTAATACAGCTACATATAGCCAAAAATGTAAATACACAAAAGAAAAAAAAAAAAAAAAAAGAAAAGCAATGTAAGATTGTAGGATTTAGTCATGTGAAAGTTGATGTGTGCTTATCTGTAGTACATCAATGTCCAAACATTTTCCATAGCTGAAGTTGGCTGATGACAAATTAATAATCCAAACTCTTGTAATGAAAACACGCCACACCTCTTAAACACCAGACTCTTCCTAACCAGGAACAATCACAAATAGTCCAGACTATGGTCTCACGTCGAAAAAAAACTTTAAATCCATATTCAAACTGGACCATGATGTGGTGAATGACCAATAAAGAGTCCTTCTAAAATGCATACAAATACACTGTCTGAAACTTTTAGCATCAATCAAAACATAGGCCATACATGCATGTAACATCTTCGCAAAAAAAAAAAATAAACTCCTTACTTTAAATTGGACTTGAAATGACACATTTTCCAACCAGGACACAGCACAATGTGTTCAGCAGATGAGCTATGCAGGCTACTTCTGCTTGCTATTGCTAACTCCCTCTACCCACATGGCTTTACTTAAGGAAACCCAAAACACCCTGGCACCCTTAGTGGTAAGGAAGAAAACTGCCCACAGAATTCTTATTAACAGGCTCATGTCTGTTACACCTCATATATGACTCGTAAGACCCACTTTCCTGCAGAGTTTAGCTCCAACTTTGATCAAACTCACCCACCTGTGATTTTCTAATGATCCTGAAGACATGCTCAGGTGTGTTTGATTGAGGTTAGAACTAAACTCTGCAGGAAAGTGGATCTCGTGAGCCAGATTTGAGGATCCCTGGCCTATATGAAACAACAGGTTCTGAAAAGGTCTCTTTTGGTTTGAGCCATTCCAGTTCAATTGAGTGGCTAAAGAATGGCCAGTCAATGTTGTTTGTATTTTCCTAGTTGCATTACAGAGCTGCCTACACAAAACCTGCATGGGCCCGAACGGGCTGGCCCTCACAGGGCCATCATGGGATTAATGTGGGCAGTCCCATAGTGTGGCCTGCTCACAGAGAGCCCGCGGTGAGCCCAAAGCTGTGGGCCTCGCCTGGGCAAGCCCGCACTGGGCCTGTTTAAGTTTGGTGTGGGCTGGCCCTAGCCCACTGTGCCCGCAAAAAGCCAGCATGGGCCCCGCAGGAGCATGTTTGCAGTGTAGTGATAGCTGCTCTAACTTCCTGAGTGGCATTAGCCATAGCGCTAAACCTTGTGTATGTGTGCGATAGGTCCGGCTCAGTCTGGTATACTCACAGACCGAGAGGTGGTCAGTCTGTTCCTGCATTTTACTGTCAATCCGAAACCACACGTAGAGTTTATTGATCGGCCTCGCTGTTGCCTCCGGGGGAAAGAGTGTAGTATCACACGCTTCAGTCAAGTGGAGAGCCGCTGGGGCTACAGCGGAACCAGTGACCGCATCCGGTAAGTGTTTTTTTAAAGCATTGATTGAGAAAGTGCCGAAACACTCAATGGGAGCATGGGTTTGATTCTAGTCATTTTATGTACCTGATATAGTTGGAACATTAAAAACTGTTGTTGAATAACGTTTGCATTCAAATTCCTCACAGGTTTTCTGTGAACCGCAGAATATTTGTGGTGGGATTTGGGCTCTATGGGTCCATACATGGTCCAACTGACTATCAGGTCAACATCCAGGTGAGAACCAAGAAAAAAATTCTTATTTCACCCATGAACTGCCTGGAGAGTATGTTCACTGATGGTTGGTGCATGTCTGACAGATGGTCTTCCTGTCTAAGTAGGCGATTCTTGGCCAGAATCAATTGCAATAAGGACCAAATTTTATGTAGCAAGTCAAAATAATTTTTTGTAGTTTTGCCCTTGAAGTTGATCTTGGAAGTGTGAAAATGTGGTAGTACATGAGTGGTAATGGTGCATGTTTTCCTTGAATCTAGATTATACATACAGACAGCAACACAGTTCTCGGTCAGAACGATACAGGCTTTAGCTGCGATGGAACGGCCAGTACCTTCCGAGTCATGTTCAAGGAGCCTGTGGAAATTCTTCCCAGTGTCAACTACATTGCCTGCGCCACCCTCAAGGTAAAACAGACTCAAAATTGGAGTATTAGCCCATTTATATGCTAAAATGGTATTATAAATACCACCTGCCACATACGAGCAATTGCAAGTACCAAATCATGGTTCCTTGCATCTTCAGTTGTGCTAATACTAGCTAATACCTTGTTAACTATAGTCTACTGGCTATTATTTATCTTTGGCAATATACAGGAATTTTAATAGGATTCCATGGGATCTGGAATTTTGTGTGAGAAAAAAATTTCCCATGCACATTTCACATCATGTTCAAGTTGGTCAAGCGAATTCATTGCATTGACCAACAGAAAGCTGTTTGGTTTTAAAAGTGACTTCTGTGTGAGCTGTGCTTCAAACATCACAATGGACTATCTATCTATTCCCTTGAAATCCTTCTGTTATCAAAGAATAATTATTTAATACAATATATCTGTATCATTTAATACAATATTTCATGAATTATAAATGAACCTTTGATGGGATGCTTTTGCAGGGGCCAGACTCTCATTATGGGACCAAGGGGATGCGTAAAGTCACCCACGAAGCCCCCGCTACTGGTACCAAGACCTGCTTTACATTCTGCTATGCTGCAGGAAATAACAATGGCACTTCTGTAGAGGATGGACAAATCCCAGAGGTCATCTTCTACACATAATGACCAAGCAGAATCTCATGATTAAGGACTCTTGCATTGCGTTTTGTGGCCAATTCACCTGTCTCTGTGTAGACCGGCGACCAAATACTGATCTCTCATTTCTAAAGGCTTTTGTTTTTAAGATTTGAAGCATGAGAATTCAGTCCTTTTAAAGTGTACTTAGGGTACCGATTCTGTTTCTACCCAAGTAGCACCACATAGTACCACCTTGATGTCATGAGCAGCCAATGTCATTGCTAATTAAGGAACAAATAGGTGAACTTCATCATTGCAGTGATCTACCACAGGTACAGGTCGACTCTAGAGGGTAACTCTCTTCCGTTTGTACATTTATTTGAATGTTGATTTTGGTCCCACCTTTGCCCCTTGATTGCTCAATGCTCATCAGTCCTTCAAATCGCACTGATGCACTTCAGCCCCAGGCGCAACAGCAAGTTTGGGGAAAATACACTACATCTCGATTAGGACGTCAATTCATTGTAAAATGGACTGTTATGTACCCGTTTTGAGTGGCCTGCACCCCTTGCTAGAGGTGAAACTCCATTTCTTTGATGGCAGTGTGAACAGTAGATGTTTATAAGGTGTTGTTTTACCATAGTTGCCCTTCTTGTTAATAGCGATAAACTACAAGCACTTGCATTCACTATGCCATTGTATAAAAGCTCTAAAGTATTGACTGCAGTGGACACATTTCTGTTACAGATTCTGAATATTCTTTCCTTGAGATGTTGATATAAAATGAACAGGAAACAGCTTCATGAATGTATCAATGCTTACCTTGTAAGCGCTATAAATATAATGTCCATGTCTTGTTTCTGTATGTTTAATTAAAGTCTGCACCCCTAGTTTGGGTCACAATGGATCAATTTATGCAGCATGCACAATAGTGAATACTAAGATTTAGATTTTTTTTTTTTAGTGGAATTTGCTTATGCAAAACTAGTTACAATTATTATTTTTTGACTTGTTGGTTACCGAGCAAAGTCGTGAGGCTGACTTCCAAGTCTAGGGTTTCTTCTGAGAAGGCTATAAATATTTTTTTGCCCACCAAGTCAGATTGCTTTGAAACTAGCACACTCTGACAGTCACCTATTATTGTTCCAAACACAAATGTGTGACAAGTACTTAAGTTTAATACTTTGATGTATTTTAAACATACTAATAACAGTGATTGCCTTAGCAGGTAGCGTTGATTAGAGTTGACATGCAATCAACTTTAACTAATGGACCTTAGTCAGAATAGCCGACATATTTAACATGGCACAAATGAAAAAACTAGAACTACAATACATTCAAGTTAACCAGCCTATTGAAGAGACCTTACATTAATCCCTCATTTCCATTCAAATTATTTTTGTCCAGCCTAAAATCCTGAAATGAAGTCTGTATTACTTTGAAATAGAAACCAAAGACTTATAATAACCTTGAAAGTATGCATGTACATACATACTATACCTGCCTACCTTCTCATAACAGCATATCCAAACCTAACCACAAAAAAAAAAAAAAAAAGGCAGAGACATTGCATTGCTAATCAATTTATATTTCAGGTTTACAGCAAGCACATAATACCCATGTGTATTAGTATACAGGCTATGAACACGGTACATAAATTGTGCAATTCATTACATTTGACTTTGGTTTTAGCACAAAACAATTTCAAATTCCACTAGGAACTGAGAAAAGCCACCATTTGCCTGTTGGTTCATATACAGATGCCTGCAGAAGGCAGACAATAAGGCATCTTAAAACGATGGTCACATCTTGTCTTTTCCATTTGAATTCATGTAAACAATCTCCATAGTGTTCTTGTCTTGCCTTCCTCCTCCTTGTCCTGAGGATCTAATTTGATGTCCAGCTTTTAAATCAGCCTAGCGGTTTCCTCCTCGAATTTTGCGATGGCATCAAATATCTACACAGTGGAAAAAGTTACAACTTCATAAAATATCCATATGTAAAAGGCAAATAATCCAAAGTAGTTCACAACGGCCATATCAGACTGAAATTTTTCATCAAGACAATCAGGTCAAAGTGAAGAATTTTAAAATCATCATTAATGGCTTGGATAGAACAATGTTATCACTCAAAGTGCAGATTACTCACTTTGAAGATAGGGTCCAGGATCAGATGGGCAAAAGTCCTGGGAAGCTTTTTGCCATCTGGTGTAGTGGCAGACTTGCTAAACATCCCAGAGTAGGAGTCAAAAGTACCTGCAAGAAATGGTCACTTTACATAAAGAAATAATACATTTTATTCAGTTGTGTTGTTCTGTTTGGTTTTCCTACATCACCTGTCTCCCCAAAGCTTCTTCATGTCACCCACCTTCTTGCACCACTCAGCTGGTCCCAGCTGGGCTTCACCCTTGGCAGCAAACTTCATGACATACATCTCAGCAAACTGCTTCAAAGTGAAAGCAGTCCAGATCCAAAGCCAACAGTACCAACGACTGGATCAATCTAAGAGCGGGATGTTAAAAAGTACACTTAGCTTACTTTAAAAATATATTTGGACAATCAATCTAATATTCAACCCCGAGATAGTGTAGAAGGATACGTTCTTTGAAAAATTGAAAAGTCCCATAAGCAAGCCATGAGGAACTCACCACAATGTTGCCCTGCCCCTAGGTCCATTCTCATCCTCACCATAGGTGGAGATGATCATGTTGACGTTCTCGACAACGTGCTGGAAGGTTTGGTACAGCTCTTCAGAACCCAGCAGCAGCTCTAGCAATGCACGGTCCATCTGGTTCATCATCAATACTGGCTTTATACTCTGACCAATGGGCCTGTCTGAGCACAGTCTCTGTCTGCACCCACACACCGGCAAGACAGCAATTTTTATAATTTGAATAAATATGCCACAATCATGCAACATTTCAGAATTCAAGTCATATCTGGCGTCTCTCATCTCTGGCACCTTACACTCTTAAAAATAAAGGTTCTTTATTGGAATCTGTGGTTCCATGAAGAACCTTTAACATTCATGGAATCTTTCCACTGCACAGAAATTAATTAGAAGCATAACAGGTTATTTTTAAAAATGTTCCAAGAGCTGTTCACTGAAAGGTTCTTTAGGGAACCCAAAACGGTTCTTCTATGATATCAAAATGATTTGACACCATTTTAACATCACAATGACAATTGATGCACTTACCAGACATATCCATGACCACCAATGCTCCATCTGTGACACGAAGCGCAGCCATAACCTCTGAAAAGTCATCATCATGCTCAGGAGAGTCGGGTTGATGAAGCCGGAGCCATCTTTGCAATGCTTAATGAAGGCCAAATCATTATCAGAGCTCATAGAAGATGGAGATGGCACTATGGAGGGAAATGGTGAATTCAAAGGGTTAATGCACACCTAATTCTCAATGTTTGTACATCAGCTTTTACAGTTTTAGGTGTTGCGATGTAGAATGGAAATGTGTAACACTCACGTGGATGGTGATGCAACGCTCCTGCTCGTCCTTCTTATCTGTGAAACGGGTTTCTCCGGCACAGGCTGAGGCGATGATACCAGCTTTCGACACCAGACAGTCTGTCAAAGTGGACTTGCCGTGATCAACGTGCGCAATCACAGACATGTTACGGATATTGGACTTCTCGTCCATGACGGCATGGATCTGGTCTACTGTGAAGTTCACCTAGCAAGGTAAAAACTGAGGAAATTCAAAATAATGAATATTTCTGGTTTTAAAAAAGAACATAGTTTACCTAAATGTGCACTAAGTCCCAAAAGTACCAATGGTTTTGGACTATATAATGACTACTAAAAATTGGCCTTGAAACATGAAGGTATAAATTATGCAGGAGCAAAGCTAGGTTTATGTTTTGTTCCTTTAAATGTAATGTGAACACACAATTCTAACAATTTTCTGAGCAGTGGCTGTTGTTTTAGTAAAAAGCATATTGTGCTTTTTATTTCAATGACAATGAACAGTAATGTGGTCATGTGATCTCAAAATGGCAGCACCCATGAGGAGCATGTAAAATGAATTCTAGACGATTGATATATAGTGGATAATCATCTTACGTTAGTGTACATTTAAATATATCTTTAATAAGTCTAATTAACTTGTGCAAAACTTTATTTGCAAAAAAACAACAACTGCAAACTAACAAGGTATTAAAAATGATCAATTCATCAACATTTCTTTTCAACAGTAAATGTACATCATTTAAACTTCTAGACTAGGTAGGATTTAATTCACATGCTAGTCAGTGTTTCACAAGTGGCTCGTACAGCATACTCACTATTAAATCAAATTCAACCACTCCAAGCATTTAAATCGTGACAAAATGTCACACTTCAGAAGACTATTAACACATAAAGTAAATACCATCATATATTGACTTACCATTTTGCCAGATGTTTTTGGATTCGTTTAATGGTGTAACGCTGGTACAGTCAGGCGGGGAAGAGGCTGATGACTTCCACTCTCATGAACATATATCAAGCGTGCGCCGTACGTATTGTACGTGATGACGTCGGGCCACGGCGTCACATTTAAAGGTGTAGCATCACTGCTTATCACTCTCTGACGGTTAGCAGGATATACAACGCTGATTAAATATAATTTAGTTACAGTAAATTATAGTCACATCATGAAATGGTACAAAATGAAAGAAATGGATAAATGAAACATTTTAAGCCGTTTCCAGAATAAAATAGCATTCGACCAGCAGGTGGCGCCTCATCACAACATTTTGTTATAATGTCTCCGAATTCTTGCAAACTCTGATTTACAGTCATGGCCAAAAGTTTTGGCAGTGACATAAATTGTGTTTTGAAAAGTTTGCTGCTTCAGTGTTTGTAGATTATTTTTCCACATGTTTCTATGGTATACTGGAAAACAAAGCATATCATAAGTTTTAAAGGCTTTTATTGGCAAACAAATAGAATGAGTCAATATTTAGTGTTGATCCTTGTTCTTCATAACCTCTGCAATTCGCTCTGGCATGCTGGATATTAGCTTCTGGGCCAAATCCTGACTGATGGCCATCCATTCTTGCCTTGTTAGTTCTCGGAGTTGATCACAATTTGTGGGCTTCTGCTTGTCCACTCGCCTTTCGAGGACTGACCACAGGTTCTCTATGGGATTGAGATCCGGGGAGTTGCCTGGCCACGGATCCAAAATGTCAATGTAATGATCTTCGAGACATTTCTTTATCACTCTTGCTTTGTGACATGGTGCTCCATCATGCTGGAAAATGCACGGATTATTACCAAATTGCTCGTGGATCGTTGGAAGAAGTCGCTCTTGCAGGACGTTTTGATACCATTCTTTATTCATGGAAGTGTTTTTGGGCAGAATTATGAGAGCCCACTCCCTCGGTTGAAAAGCAACCCCACGCAGGGATGATCTCAGGATGCTTTGCTGTTGGCACAACACAGGACTCATGGTAGCGTTCACCTTTTCTTCTCCGAACAATCGATTTTCCAGATGTCCCAAACAGTCGGAAGGGAGCTTCATCAGAGAAAATAACAGTGCACCAGTCTTCTGCTGTCCAATCCTTGTACTTCCTGCAGAATTTCAGTCTGTCCTTGACGTTTTTCTTGGAGAGAAGTGACTTCTTTGCTGCCCTTCTTGACACCAGGCCGTTGTCCAAAAGTCTTCGGCTCACTGTGAGTGCAGATGTTCTCACATCAACCTGCTGCCATTCCTGAGCAAGCTCTTCACTGCTGGTGACACGATTCTGTAGCTGACTCCTCAGGAGGAGACGGTCCTGGCGCTTGCTGGACACTCTGTGTGGGGTTACTTTTCAACCAAGGGAGTGGGCTCTCCACCTCATAGTAACAATCCTGTCAGATCGTCCATCCTTTGAGTGAGTGTGTAACCTTACAGGTCGGCTGATCTGGTTTCGTGGTTAAAGTTAACCTTTTCGACATGTTTCTCTGTTGTCGTTGTTCAGCAATAGAATGGACACGATGTTGTCTGGGGGTTTGGCAAAAGAAGAGTGGGACTGTGGGCGGTGCTCGGGGTGGTGACTGAAGGCGGTGACTGTGTAGTTCTGACATCAACTTTTTACGGAAGTCACAAAGGTTCGTGAAAAATCACAGCTAGTTTAAGCACGCTGTGTGAATTTTACTGTGGACTGACTGTTTTGAAACTTATATGGTAGTTACATAACACCTAAAAAAGCCAGGAGATTTCAGTTTTGACAATATGGGACCTTTAAATGGTTCTTTAAGGTGCAATATTCTTTGTAGCAATTTCCTTGCATGTGAGGCCATTTTGATGCAAAGCGATGATAGCTGCACGTGTTTCTTTGGAGGTAACAATTGCTAACAAGAACACAATGATTGGAAGCGCTTCTTCCCTCCTTTTATAGCAATCAGTCTGCTCTTACAATTTAGTATGATAGTGATTAACCTGACTAGTACTCATTCACACTTTCACATGTGCTGTTGATTTGATTAGTCAATTAATGTTAGCTGGTCATTTTGTGTCAGGATCAAAAATGTATTATATTTTTTTGTGAAAAGTTCATTTTTTTGGCCAATGAAGCTTTTAGCAATTATTTAAAATGCATCTGATCACTCTACACAATAATCTAGAACCAATGTGAATGAACACCACAACAGCTAAAGCAGCAAACTTGGCAAAACACAAAATTTATGTCACTGCCAAAACTTTTGGCCATGACTGTACACACTATCAATCAGCTATTACTAAATTTCTCATGCGGTTGTGATTGGGCATGGAACTGTGGGTAAAACGTGATGCTAAAGGTGATGGGGATGTAAATCATATTTGACAGATCATGTAGTATTATTGATGCTCAGATACTGTGTATGTGTTTTGGCTGGAATTAAGTTATCAAAATCTACTTTGCTTTATCAGGTTAGACGCCATATTGAATTTAACGTGAATGAAAACGAGGCTGTGTGGGATTGACATTCACTGTAGAAAGGTCTTAGATCATGTAATTTTCACAACTCACTTTTAAAACTTTTAATGGAGTTTTTGTCTGCTTTAAGTTTTTCAGAAAGACGTTTCATCAACTAAACAATCGGTATGTTGTTAAACAACAGTACAATCCATTGAACGCATTGTATTTCTGTTCCTCACAATTGCTTTTGGGTCAAATGGAGTAAAGTGTAAGTAAACCTCCATGACATTGATATACTGTATATATATATATATACTTTTTTTTTTACCTTGAAATTAAAAAAAAAAACTTTAAAATAGTAATTAAGTTGACTTTTTACTTACAGTGACTTTAAAAATTTTTTTTTTTTTTTTTTTTTTAAAACGCATACAATTTCTATCAAAACATTTCTAAGAACTTGACAGTTTTTTTTAAATAGGATTTTTTTTTTTAAGATTTCACCTTTGTATTATCAAAGACATCCTTATTCATCAATGACCTTTTAAACTCAGGATGTTTAACGCCCTCAAACATCCCTGTAGAACCGGACCTGCCTGCAAGATTCACATTCAATGGCAGTCCTGTAACCCTCCAAAGCTGCCGAATAAACAGTATTTTACATCTGGATTGAATATGTGATTCAGCACATTGCATGCTTTGGCTCGGGTCATGCATTTGCTTTGAAGTCAAGGACATTAGAGCAGCTTGATGTATGCACTCAACTATTATGACAGATTTTGCACTTCAGAGCCAGAATGTTTCATTTCTAAACACTTTGGGCTCTATTTTTGTTTGTCTTGCAGCCTATTCTAGGTTCAAGGGGCTGGAGCATCCAGATGGCTACAGTGCGCACGCGTATTGCATGTGAAGTACAGAATAAAATTATATTTTACTTACCGTCTATGCAGCAACAGCCTTCACTATTGTTGAGAGGTGTACGGGAGGAAGAAGAGACTGCAACCAAGTCAAGGTCATGAGTTCACTGAATACAACCATTTTAACCGAACCGAGAACAGACGGTTTTTGACAATGACACAATAAGACACCATTAGTCTGTCTTGAGATGAAATCAAAGTGACAGAAAAGAGCAACTTGGTCAGGCGCATACCAAGTTTTTTCAGTCATGCAAACAAAAAGAGAACAGTTCGTTTTATCATTTTACAAACATTGAATGTTAGTTTTGAATGTTTTCTGAAACAAGTATTAACATTTAAAATATGTTAGATGAACAACTAAAACGTTTCATTCTAAACACTTTGGGCTCTATTTTTGTTTGTCTTGCAGCCTATTCTAGGTTCAAGGGGCTGGAACATCCAGATGGCTACAGTGCGCAAGCGTATTGCATGTGAAGTACAGAATAAAATTATATTTTACTTACCGTCTATGCAGCAACAGTCTTCACTATTGTTGAGAGGTGTACGGGAGGAAGAAGAGACTGCAACCAAGTCAAGGTCATGAGTTCACTGAATACAACCATTTTAACCGAACCGAGAACAGACGGTTTTTGACAATGACACAATAAGACACCATTAGTCTGTCTTGAGATGAAATCAAAGTGACAGAAAAGAGCAACTTGGTCAGGCGCATACCAAGTTTTTTCAGTTATGCAAACAAAAAGAGAACAGTTCGTTTTATCATTTTACAAACATTGAATGTTAGTTTTGAATGTTTTCTGAAACAAGTATTAACATTTAAAATATGTTAGATGAACAACTAAAACGTTTCAGGGGGGAAAAAACATCCAATGAACAATGTATAAATAAGGTTATTATGCTAATGTTTTGAGAACAGTATTAAAGACCAGATACATTCGAACAAACATTGTATTAACGTCACTGGAAGAAAGTTCATAATTTTGAGAGAAACTTCTGAGCGTTCCCTGTTAGCTCGGATCTTGTTAAATTAATGTTCAGTGCATTGTTTTAGTGTTGTGTGTTACTATGATGGTGTTCTTGTGTATATCACATGTGCACCTTCAATATGTTAGTATTTACCTCAGCTTGTGGAAAAGCTGCTTGTGATGAACTTCTTCCTGTGACTTTCTCTTTGCCATCTGTGTTGTTAAGTTGGTTGTCAGTATGTTATAAAAGTAAAAACAGATTTTAGTAATTATTTCAGTTAATGAAATATAATTTTTTTATTTTGTAAATTTAAGTTCAGTTCAACTTAAAATGTTGCTTAAAATGTGGAAAAAGTGCCAAATGTTTTCTACTCGTTGTAAAGCAGCAAAGGTGTCCTTGCCTGAGTCATTAGGGCTAAATAGAAACGGTGCGGAAAACTCTGTGCATCACATTCGAAGCCTCTTAGTTTGTCATTGATTTCTGCTTATCTGTGATGTTTCAAAGGGGCTTTTGTCTTTGTAAACAATGCTTTTATAAGGAAAAAACATTGATGTATTGAAGAAGAGGGGAAACATCCAGGAAAACCGTCCGTCCTTAAGTTTTCCTTCAAACTTTCCCTGAAATTGACACTCCATGTAGGAATTCCACCGTCTAATTATGTCTCTTGTGGAGAGGTACGTGAGTGCTTTGTAAAACAGCAGCTGATGCTTTGAACTGTGTGCATGACGCTGCTAACTTTGATGGTGAGTAAGCGCAGTGGACACACGTAAATCTGATGGTGCCACTAATGCCTGTTTAAAGTTTCCCTTTATACAAGTGACATTGTGCCTTAATTGATGACTGAATCTGTGTTTGCTAACGAAGAGTAACGAAGAGACTCTATTTCAACAAAGCCCATCTGATACACGATTGATCTCCTCTGAGAATGAGAAATGATTTTTTAAAGCTACGGCCTACACAATAGATGATTCCTCGCAAATCATGATAGCTTTCAAAGTTGAATGGGCCTGTTCAGCTTCAAAGCTGATTTTATGTGGCAGGTGATGAAATAGAGTAGATAGAGATATACTTGCTTTAAAGGAACACTCCACTATTTTTGAAAATAGGCTCATTTTCCAACTCCCCTAGAGTTAAACAGTTGAGTTTTACCGTTTTCGAATCCATTCAGCCGTTCTCCGGGTCTGGCGGTAGCACTTTTAGCTGCAGCTTAGCATAGATCATTGAATCTGATTAGACCGTTAGTTTCACCTTTGTATTATCAAAGACATCCTTATTCATCAATGACCTTTTAAACTCAGGATGTTTAACGCCCTCAAACATCCCTGTAGAACCGGACCTGCCTGCAAGATTCACATTCAATGGCAGTCCTGTAACCCTCCAAAGCTGCCGAATAAACAGTATTTTACATCTGGATTGAATATGTGATTCAGCACATTGCATGCTTTGGCTCGGGTCATGCATTTGCTTTGAAGTCAAGGACATTAGAGCAGCTTGATGTATGCACTCAACTATTATGACAGATTTTGCACTTCAGAGCCAGAATGTTTCATTTCTAAACACTTTGGGCTCTATTTTTGTTTGTCTTGCAGCCTATTCTAGGTTCAAGGGGCTGGAGCATCCAGATGGCTACAGTGCGCACGCGTATTGCATGTGAAGTACAGAATAAAATTATATTTTACTTACCGTCTATGCAGCAACAGCCTTCACTATTGTTGAGAGGTGTACGGGAGGAAGAAGAGACTGCAACCAAGTCAAGGTCATGAGTTCACTGAATACAACCATTTTAACCGAACCGAGAACAGACGGTTTTTGACAATGACACAATAAGACACCATTAGTCTGTCTTGAGATGAAATCAAAGTGACAGAAAAGAGCAACTTGGTCAGGCGCATACCAAGTTTTTTCAGTTATGCAAACAAAAAGAGAACAGTTCGTTTTATCATTTTACAAACATTGAATGTTAGTTTTGAATGTTTTCTGAAACAAGTATTAACATTTAAAATATGTTAGATGAACAACTAAAACGTTTCGGGGGGGAAAAAACATCCAATGAACAATGTATAAATAAGGTTATTATGCTAATGTTTTGAGAACAGTATTAAAGACCAGATACATTCGAACAAACATTGTATTAACGTCACTGGAAGAAAGTTCATAATTTTGAGAGAAACTTCTGAGCGTTCCCTGTTAGCTCGGATCTTGTTAAATTAATGTTCAGTGCATTGTTTTAGTGTTGTGTGTTACTATGATGGTGTTCTTGTGTATATCACATGTGCACCTTCAATATGTTAGTATTTACCTCAGCTTGTGGAAAAGCTGCTTGTGATGAACTTCTTCCTGTGACTTTCTCTTTGCCATCTGTGTTGTTAAGTTGGTTGTCAGTATGTTATAAAAGTAAAAACAGATTTTAGTAATTATTTCAGTTAATGAAATATAATTTTTTTATTTTGTAAATTTAAGTTCAGTTCAACTTAAAATGTTGCTTAAAATGTGGAAAAAGTGCCAAATGTTTTCTACTCGTTGTAAAGCAGCAAAGGTGTCCTTGCCTGAGTCATTAGGGCTAAATAGAAACGGTGCGGAAAACTCTGTGCATCACATTCGAAGCCTCTTAGTTTGTCATTGATTTCTGCTTATCTGTGATGTTTCAAAGGGGCTTTTGTCTTTGTAAACAATGCTTTTATAAGGAAAAAACATTGATGTATTGAAGAAGAGGGGAAACATCCAGGAAAACCGTCCGTCCTTAAGTTTTCCTTCAAACTTTCCCTGAAATTGACACTCCATGTAGGAATTCCACCGTCTAATTATGTCTCTTGTGGAGAGGTACGTGAGTGCTTTGTAAAACAGCAGCTGATGCTTTGAACTGTGTGCATGACGCTGCTAACTTTGATGGTGAGTAAGCGCAGTGGACACACGTAAATCTGATGGTGCCACTAATGCCTGTTTAAAGTTTCCCTTTATACAAGTGACATTGTGCCTTAATTGATGACTGAATCTGTGTTTGCTAACGAAGAGTAACGAAGAGACTCTATTTCAACAAAGCCCATCTGATACACGATTGATCTCCTCTGAGAATGAGAAATGATTTTTTAAAGCTACGGCCTACACAATAGATGATTCCTCGCAAATCATGATAGCTTTCAAAGTTGAATGGGCCTGTTCAGCTTCAAAGCTGATTTTATGTGGCAGGTGATGAAATAGAGTAGATAGAGATATACTTGCTTTAAAGGAACACTCCACTATTTTTGAAAATAGGCTCATTTTCCAACTCCCCTAGAGTTAAACAGTTGAGTTTTACCGTTTTCGAATCCATTCAGCCGATCTCCGGGTCTGGCGGTAGCACTTTTAGCTGCAGCTTAGCATAGATCATTGAATCTGATTAGACCGTTAGCATCTCGCTCAAAAATGACAAAAGAGTTTCTATATTGTTTTTCCTATTTAAAACTTGACTCTTCTGTAGTTACATCGTGTACTAAGACCGACGGAAAATGAAAAGTTGCGATTTTCTAGGCAGATATGGCTAGGAACTATACTCTCATTCCGGCGTAATAATCAATCAAGGAACTTTTTTGCTGCCGTACCATGGGGGCTTATTGGAAGTTACCTAGCTGGGGACTATTTTCAGGTGCTGTGTAATATCATTGCGCCTGCTGCACCCATGGTACGGCAGCAAATTATTACACCCGAATGAGAGTGTGATGTGGTCGCTACCAAAGCATTACTGTCACTAGAGAAAACGTGCAGTCACGACTGAAACATGGGAATTTTTGTCAAAAATAAAGTATACTGAATTATCAACTAAGATGTTATGATAGTTTTTGGTTCAATCTATATTCAAACTAATGAATCCTTAACTTTGAAATCAGTATGATCAAAAATTGGATTCAAAATACAACAAATCTCATAAATTACACTTGAAATATTGTTAAAAATATAATTGTTATTGATTTTCCTGAATTTTTTTTTTAATAAACTAGCAAAAAAAATTATAAATAAACATTTATAATGCAGATGTAAGCAAAATCTTAATAGGCCGATATAACCCTTCTAAGTAAATTATTATTACTGTGTTTCGGTAGTGACAAATTTGGGGAGAGTACAAATAATCCAAAACTTTCTGAAAATACAATATAAGATTGTATTTAATTGACTAGAAATGTGTACCTTGGGTATTATACAATTTGCATATATATAAATTGCATATATTTGTTTTGTACAAATTTTTTTTTTCCCAAGACGTTTCCAACTCTGACTTTGGACCAATTCTGTAGAATGGCCTATATATGCATGATTCAAAAGAGCTCAGATGTCAAGAAAAAGATTTACACATCTTAACCATTCAAAAACAATAAATAAACAAAATAAAATAAAATAATTATGTTCTAAAACTAGTAATAATAATTATAATGTTTATTATGTATTTTATGTATTTCTGAATTATCAGAACTGTGTGAAAGGTCAAATTACCTCAGACAGAAGGGAAAATATGACCTTTGAACTGGCTCTGCATCAGGTGTTTTCCCATAACAAATGCCTGAAACTCTTACTTGCAAGCGCTCTGAGAAATTGTAGTAACTCTGAGGAATGATTTTCCGGGAATGAGAAGGGAAGTGTGGTACGCTGTTGGGGAAAAAAATGTGCAAAAAATGTAAACTTCTTCTGGTAGTATATCATAAATTTTTTTTTTTAGATGTGAGGTTGCCCTTTTGATGCACTTTATACCTGGTATGACTCCAGTCTTACTACTGGAGTCGATTATATGAATGCTGTAGATTTTTACTTGATACAGTTTACCCCAGAAGTGGCAATCTGTTTGGTTAAAATACAAATTGCACTATTTCTCCACAGGGTGTTCCCACATTTTTTTTAATCTTACATCCCAACAAAGAACAGCCAATCAAACACAGCCCTGAGGATTATGACCTGATTGTTGCGTTGGAGTTCGAACTTTGTCCTGGGTGAGCAGAGGGACACAGACAGAGCATGGCTTGATAGATATTTTGGTTTTGTCCCATTTTCTTGGTGTTTTTCAATGATATTTTAGACTGCAGTACCCCTGGGTCACAGTAATGGAGCACTATTCAGACCAGGTAAGTTCCAATGTTTTTAATTTTCACTAGTTTTGCATGAAGAATTTGTATTAAATGTAGCCTGTTATCTAGCCTGCCTGTGTAATATCTCACACAGAGCAAAGTTCAAAGTTAAAAGTTATTTTTTCTGTCTTCTTGTTTCAACATTTGCTTGCTTTCAACTGTTTTGTCGCTTTGGTCCATTTTCTATCTTGTATTTTCCATTGAATCCCACTGACAACAAATGATATATACAGCAAATATATTCACTATATCTCAGGGCGGTGAAGGGTTAGAACTGCTCGATTTGCTCTTTGATAAGAATGACGGCATCTTACGGCATGAGACTATGGGAGCACAAAACGATCAGCTTTGGCCAGTTCAAGATCCTCATGTAAGTCTGGCTTCTTCCAAGTTTCTTCAATTCTTCGGATTTTAACAAATAAAAGGGAAAATTCACACAAAAATGAAATTGATAATTTACTTATCCTTATGTCATTCCACATTTTTTTTGACATTATTCCTTGTGCAGAGCACAAAAGAAGATATTCTGAAGAATGTTCATGTGCATACAATGAAACTCAATGGGGTCCAAAATTTGGACCCCACTGACTTTCATTGAATGGACAAAAACAGTTTTTTTTAATTCTTCAAAATATCTTTTTTCACGTTCTGCAGAAGAAAGAATTCAATATCCCACCATTGACCATCCTGCATTTTTGATTGCCAGATGATGATGCCTGCTCAGGGTAATGCGGACTTCTTCAACGCACTTTTAGGTGGGTACGACTCCGTTTCTGGATCTCCAGTTTGGTCGCCCTCTCCTAGCGACAGCGGAATCAGCGAAGATCCTCATTCAGATCACATCGACAGTCCGCCGCCAACCGCAAGCCCTCCTTTGGAGCCTCACATCGTCATATCCCAGGCACAACACAATCTTGACACCAACTTCCCAATTAATTTCAGTGAGTATCAAGTATTCGTAAAGCGAAACTTCCTGGTGACTCGAGACTCTGTAAACACAGATAATTAGCCTCCCACTTATTGATTCACTGCATTGTGCGCTGTTATGGTACATGCTCTGAAGATAAGCCCCTATTCCTGAGCTTTGTAAATCTATCCACACGCAAACAAAGAAGGATAAATAGTATTATCTGTTGCTGCAGATGGCTGGGAGACTGGCTTCTTCCCAGACAGGGCTGGAGGGATGCAGCGCGCATCTGAAACGCCACAGGCACAACCGACCACTGGATTCCCCCTAACTGTCAAGGACCTGCTGCTATCTGGCACACCAGAGCCTGTGAGTTTGCACTCATGCGTGAAGCTAGGTAAATACACAAGGCAGACTAAGGAAAAGGTGAACTTGAGTGCAGATGAAAGGTGAACTCGATAGGTTTCTGACCGTCCAGGCACACAGAGGCATTGATTGGTTTTGTTACTTTCATGTCCGTTTGATATTCCAGGCCACAAAGGTTTCCCAGCAGTCCTACCAGGAGCTGGTTCTCACAGAGGATGAGAAGCGACTACTTGCCAAGGAAGAAGTGACTCTGCCAAATCAGTTCCCGCTCACCAAGGTATCTTCAGTTGGCAATTACACCACAATAGTAGAGCGCAGCCAATAGTCTTTGTAGCTCAATGTTTCTGCTTCCCTCCCATGATCAAGTACGAGGAAAGGATTCTGAAGAAAATCCGACGAAAGATCCGCAACAAGCAGTCAGCCCAAGAGAGCAGGAAGAAGAAGAAAGAATACATCGATGGCCTGGAGAGCAGGTATTGACTGTTGTGCTCGAACAAAAGCAGACGCTACATGTGTTGAATCACGGAGTAAAAATCATAATCCGAGTTGATGAAATTAGCAGCTACTGAACACAACCCCCCCCCCACCCCCAGTCAAAATACCAGGTGGAAGTTCACTGCTGTGTCTGAGAATTAACTTGAGAGTGGATTTGATTACAACCTCTTTACTTTTACATGGTTCTTATGGGAAATTTGTTTTTGTAGGATGACGGCATGCAGTGTGCACAACCAGCAGCTGCAGAGGAAAGTCTTCCAGCTGGAGAAATGCAACATGTGAGGGAATCATTTACTTGGTGATCTTCACACTTCATACAGGCTCCTGAAATTGAACTTTTTACCCCGCTCTCTCCATTTCAGCTCCCTGATGGAACAACTGCGTCGGCTGCAGGCATTGGTCATGAATGGATCTAACAAACCGGCCCAGACTGGGACCTGCATTCTGGTGAGGGTTAAAAGAAGCGATATTTGCACATGAAAGATCAGGGTATACAGTAATCATGCTTTGGGCATTTAAAATCACACACTACACATATACATAACACATAGCATTTTCTTTGGCACTTGCTGCTGATTTCTCTCAGTGCAAGTCAATGTTTTTTCACCACAAACACATTCTCAAAACACATTCTTGGTCTTATTATAAATGATTTATCAGTACATGTTATTCCAAAGAAACAGAAAAGTAAGAATTATGATTATGATTTCCATGCTAAATTATAATGCCTCTTATATATATTTATTTATAAAGATACATTTATACTTTGTAAAAAAAAATGCATGTTTGCAAAATTATTTTTTCATGAATTAAACTGGATTCCAATAAATTACTGAAAAATGGTATGGAAAATATTATCTAAGCTTTTAGATGTATAAACCTGAAGAGAAGCATTTCCAATTTGAATAATTTATTCACAGATTCATACATACTGTTTCAAAGCACTTTTACAGAAAATATTGCCTTACAATCCACCATAAGCAATCCAAATTCAGCAGCAAGAAAAGTTTCCTAGAAAGATACAAAACAAATACAAACTGTACAATCTAAAGAGGGAAAGATGAAACAAGATTACTTTTTAAATTTTCCAAAAAACTATATGCAGATTTGTTATTTCTTACTATTGCTATTTCTTACTATTTTATTGTGTCACAAGAATAAAATCAAGATTATTTCAAGTCTTTCGAAAGCAGAATATGTTTCAAATGCCAAATTTTGTCATTTGTTTTTTTAACTTTCTGTTCATTAAAGTATCATGGAAAAAAGTATCCCCAAAATATTAAGTAGCACTGTTTTCATTATGATAATAATAATAAGAAATGTTTCTTGAGCACCATTTCTGATGGATCATGTGACACTGAAGACGGGTGTAATGGCTGATGAAAATTCAGCTTTGCCATTACACAAGTAATGTTTATTAAAATTGGCATTTGTGGTT
The DNA here is from genome assembly GCF_001515645.1 of Sinocyclocheilus grahami. Lineage (NCBI taxonomy): Eukaryota > Metazoa > Chordata > Actinopteri > Cypriniformes > Cyprinidae > Sinocyclocheilus > Sinocyclocheilus grahami. The sequence continues at coordinate 380,270 of NW_015505260.1, read as the reverse complement.
GACTTCAATTCAGTAAATGTAAAAAACATATCATCTAAAGTCTCACACTATGGTACATTCTGTTGTGTTTTATGAGGTGGCACAAGACTTGCTCTAAAAGAAATGCTCTTAAAGCAATCATCAGTGTTCCTCAAAAAGAAGGAGGCCAGGGAACTAAATAATCACATAACAAGGAACTCCAATCTACAGCTACTTGATGACAAAAACGAATGTTACATCAAAGTTGTGCTTCAATTGCCATTCGTGCTGCTATGCTCAAGCCTTCCATCTGTCTCTGTCCCTTAGGTACTACTTTTGTCTTTCACCTTGATTCTGCTGCCCAATCTGAAGCCCTTCACAGATACCAAGGTCAGCCAGCATGGAGACTTCAGCCCATTGAGAGGTGAGTTTTCTGGCCGAAATAACTTCTCCATCCAGTCCTTGAGGGGGAAAACCTATTACAACTACCTTATATCCTCTCGCCGCTAACTTGAGAGGAAAATGTCATGCTTGAAGAACAAGGGGTTCTTCAATCTGTGTAATGTATCATTTGGTTGACAAGCCATTAGGCTTGGACTGAAACCTTGTGACAGTTATTGGAAGTACTGAGAGAAGTGTACTTCGGACTAGAAGAATGGCAAACAGCTTAGTCATGTTTCCCACACGTTGAATCAACAGTGTGGAAGAAAAGCTGTAATTTGTCCTCATCAAACTGCTGTCAGTGTTTCTGAAGGGAATCAATTCTTATTTTGCAGCCTAAGCGTAGGTCATGGTTAAAGTTTGGCGCACTTGTTCACAGTTTTGTTCAATTACGCTAACTGTTTTTCTTACATGTTTATTTCCTCCATAGACATAAAATAACTAGAAATTCACTTTCTACTTCTTGCACTGTAGCTAGTCAAAACCAAGGTCAAGAGTTTGATTATGAGGGATTGACAATATGTATAAAAAGTGTATGAATATCTTTTCATTATGGGTGTTTCTTCAACGTAGGGCACTTTTATGTCATAAAAGTTTATTAAAAACAGATTTCAACTTTTTGGCCTATGATGGTCACAAAAACGTAGAAAGTCTTGGAAAGTTTAATCAAGCTGTTGTAAATTATTTTTATTACTACTTTTGAAATGCCCAGTACAGATTTTTTTTAACAGTTGTCCAAGATCCAAAATTATAAAATCCATCATAAAAATGGGAATTAATCCAGAGGAAAATATTATAATCTTAATAAATAGTGAAATATCGATTAACTATTTAATATTTATTGTGTAAAATATTTTCTAGCTATTTTTCAAAAATAAATTAGTGCAATCATTTTCACCACAATTTTGCCTTTTTTCTATTTCTTTCAAAAGTTAGTGTACTTGATTACCAAGGAGATAATAGTGTCAGTAAAAAGCTTAAGATGAAATATGAGACATGATGTGTGAAGAAACTAAAGAGAAATTAAGGTAGATATCATTTGTGAACATAGTTTCAGTGTGTGTCATTTCCAATAAGCAAATGATCCAAAACGTGTGAAAATACTATTTTTGTGTATTTATGATACAAAATGTCAGCTCAGAAATGAGCCTTAGCAATACAAAAGGAGTCGACCATTTTATTCACAAAAACAAAAAGTTTACAAAGTAATTTACGTTTGTAAATTACAAGATGAAAACAATAATAGAATTCTCTCGTGATCTACACTGCTGTTCAAAAGATCAGTAAGATTTTTCATGTGTTTTAAAGAAGTCTCTTCTGCTCATCATGGCTGCATTTATTTGACCAAAAATACAGAAAAAAACTGTAATATTGTGAAATATTATTTCAATTTAAAATAATGGTTTTCTATTTCAATATACTTTAAAATATAATTTATTTCTGTGACACAAAGCTGAATTTTCAGCATCATTACTCCAGTCTTCAGTGTCACATGATCCTTCACAAATCATTTTAATATGCTGATTTATTATCCATGTTGGAAGCAGTTGTGGTGCTTAATATTTTTTTGGAGCCTGTGATACTTTTTCAGGATTCTTTGATGGATAAAGTTAAAAAGAACAGCATTTATTTAAAATAGAAATATTTTCTAACAAATTAAGTCTTTATTATCACTTTTGATCAATTTAACACATCCTTGCTGAATAAAAGCATTCATTTAAAAAAAAAAAAAGATATACTGACCTCAAACTTTTGAATGGTATATTGTTAGAAAATATTTCTATTTTGAATAAATGCTGTCCTTCTTAAATTTTTATTCATCAAAGAATCCTGAGAAAAATATCACCGGTTCCAAAAATATAAGGATCATGTGACACTGAAGACTGGATTATGAATGATGCTGAAAATTCAGCTTTGCATCACAGGAATAAATTACATTTTTAAGTGTATTAAAATAGAAAACCATTCTTTTAAATTGCAATAATATTTCACAATATTACTTGCTTTTTCTGTATTTCTGATCAAATAAATGCAGCCATGATGAGCAGAAGAGATTTCTTTAAAAAAAAAAACATTACAAATCTTACTGATCCCAAACTTTTGAACGGCAGTGTATGTATATAGACACTGTTGTTAATTGTAAGTAGATTAATTACTTAAACTAGTGAGAGTGTACATTTATTTTCTAAACTTTTGGGGCAAATATCAAGTGGCGTTTGTTTTAAAGAAGGATAGGACAAGACAAGAAGTAGTTTGAAGTAACTTTCTTACATTTTCTTTAACCCCTTTCAGTTCAGTCACGGTCACTGCACAACCTTCAGCCTTCCCTCGAGCACCCGTTCTCCGTGTCAGAGGACTCCAAAATGCTCCCGCGCTTCTCGGAGGACAAAAGTATGGCGGAGATCGCGTCGCTGCTGGGAAGACTTCACAGGAGACCAGACTTCGCCAATTACGACACTGAATCTCACAACCACAGTTTAGACCTGCATGACGACCATCACCATGAAGACCCCATCACTGGGCATGTAGCGACAGTGACCTTGAATCCACGACGTGGCTCAAGGCGGAGTCCTCATGCTGATGATATGTGAAGGGCAGAAGGGGGTTTACCCGTGGATTTGTCAAAACTCCTTTAACAGCGCTTTTTGAAGGCGGGAGGCAGCTAACAGATGGGGCGCGGGAAGATGTTTTCGGTTGGGGGTGTTGTGTGTGTCCTTGTTGGGTGTTGGGGGGGCTGTTTCACTTACGTCGGTGCTTGTGCTGGGGCTGGTGTTGTTTGGATGCCGATTTTGGAAAGTTTTAGCTGGGATGGGCATTTAAAAAAATCAGAAATTCGCTTTTGCGCCATTATCTCCTTGTATTAAAGTTAATCTTGTTCGCTTTCTGTACAGTTCATGTCTGATACCACGCGCTAGCGTCATGTGTTCATGAGGATTAGGCTAATCATCCCATATAGAAAACATCACAAGTCAAATTAATCATGTTTATAAAGATAAACATGGGTTTATTATAGCCCACTTACAATTTACATTTCAGAGATCATTACAAATAAATTATTAAATGCTAAAACTGAATAAATTTAAATGAACAAACTTGGCATTGCATTTGCAACCATGTAAAAACAGGGGGTGCTGCAGCCCCCTCAGCCCCCTTACTTCCCGCGTCCCTGGAAGCGCTTTTTTCGCCTTCTTTCTGCTGAAGTAATTTTTAAGAGATTGCATAGTATATAGCTGCTTATTTATATTATCAAACTTTGGATGAAATAACAAGTCCAGTTTTTTCTGTTGATTTGGAATGCTGGAAGTGGTTTTTCTCTCGTTTTAAGCTTGCCAGAAGCAGGTTTCGTTTTCGTTCAAATGCAGTGGGGTCCAAACGAAAATTAGTGTTTTTTAAACACAGCATAATTATTTTTGCAAGAATAACTGGCTTACTAACTGTATTTTGCTTGTTACAAGGCTACACCCGAAATAAATATGTGGACATATTGATATGGAATTATTTTACAATCCTACCTGTAAATTATCTTCAGGTGTCCGCTATGAAAAAATAGTCCACTACAACGTACAAAACAATCGGACTAGCATCGAGACGAATGCTGAAACAATATTAATGTGATATTAATACTGCTCTGCCTCTGAGGTAATTTTCAGTAGGCTACAATCGATAACTGAGACGCACAATGGCGACAGTTGCGTTTGTCTAAAACAAAAGAGCGGGAGAGAAAGTAGCGCCGGTTTTATTTGCGCGGATGAGCGGAATGATACGCTCATCCGCGCAACCGCTGGATGACGCGATTGACCAATTAGAATCAAGTATTCAGAGCGTCGTGTTAAAAAATGTACAAAAAACAATTTGAGTGAAAATTTGAAATAAAAAAAATGTAATATGAATTTCAAAGTTCAATGAAAGCTGACAGTTAGTACAAATGAATTAACATGGTCAATTTTAAAATGTTAAATATTTCATATTTATTTAACTTTTTTCAGATTAAAGGTTATTAAATAATAATAATAA
>NW_015505260.1:298579-373965 GCF_001515645.1 Sinocyclocheilus grahami | reverse complement strand
GGGGCGCGGGAAGATGTTTTCGGTTGGGGGTGTTGTGTGTGTCCTTGTTGGGTGTTGGGGGGGCTGTTTCACTTACGTCGGTGCTTGTGCTGGGGCTGGTGTTGTTTGGATGCCGATTTTGGAAAGTTTTAGCTGGGATGGGCATTTAAAAAAATCAGAAATTCGCTTTTGCGCCATTATCTCCTTGTATTAAAGTTAATCTTGTTCGCTTTCTGTACAGTTCATGTCTGATACCATGCGCTAGCGTCACGTGTTCATGAGGATTAGGCTAATCATCCCATATAGAAAACATCACAAGTCAAATTAATCATGTTTATAAAGATAAACATGGGTTTATTATAGCCCACTTACAATTTAGATTTCAGAGATCATTACAAATAAATTATTAAATGCTAAAACTGAATAAATTTAAATGAACAAACTTGGCATTGCATTTGCAACCATGTAAAAACAGGGGGTGCTGCAGCCCCCTCAGCCCCCTTACTTCCCGCGTCCCTGGAAGCGCTTTTTTCGCCTTCTTTCTGCTGAAGTAATTTTTAAGAGATTGCATAGTATATAGCTGCTTATTTATATTATCAAACTTTGGATGAAATAACAAGTCCAGTTTTTTCTGTTGATTTGGAATGCTGGAAGTGGTTTTTCTCTCGTTTTAAGCTTGCCAGAAGCAGGTTTCGTTTTCGTTCAAATGCAGTGGGGTCCAAACGAAAATTAGTGTTTTTTAAACACAGCATAATTATTTTTGCAAGAATAACTGGCTTACTAACTGTATTTTGCTTGTTACAAGGCTACACCCGAAATAAATATGTGGACATATTGATATGGAATTATTTTACAATCCTACCTGTAAATTATCTTCAGGTGTCCGCTATGAAAAAATAGTCCACTACAACGTACAAAACAATCGGACTAGCATCGAGACGAATGCTGAAACAATATTAATGTGATATTAATACTGCTCTGCCTCTGAGGTAATTTTCAGTAGGCTACAATCGATAACTGAGACGCACAATGGCGACAGTTGCGTTTGTCTAAAACAAAAGAGCGGGAGAGAAAGTAGCGCCGGTTTTATTTGCGCGGATGAGCGGAATGATACGCTCATCCGCGCAACCGCTGGATGACGCGATTGACCAATTAGAATCAAGTATTCAGAGCGTCGTGTTATAAAATGTACAAAAAACAATTTGAGTGAAAATTTGAAATAAAAAAAATGTAATATGAATTTCAAAGTTCAATGAAAGCAATGAAAGCTGACAGTTAGTACAAATTAATTAACATGGTCAATTTTAAAATGTTAAATATTTCATATTTATTTAACTTTTTTCAGATTAAAGGTTATTAAATAATAATAATAAAACCCAAACACACAGCCAGGGCAACTAAGGAGTGGCTCCGTAAGAAGCATTTCAAGGTCCTGGAGTGGCCTAGCCAGTCTCCAGACCTGAACCCAATAGAAAATCTATGGAGGGAGCTGAAACTCCGTGTTGCCCAGCGACAGCCCCAACACCTGAAAGTTGTGGAGGAGTGGGCCAAAATCCCTGTTGCAGTGTGTGCAAACCTGGTCAAGAACTACAGGAAACGTCTGACCTCTGTAATTGTAAACCGGTTTCTGTACCAAATATGAAGTTCTATTTTTCTATTGTATCAAATACTTATTTCATGCAATAAAATGGAAATTAATTATTTAAAAATCATACAATGTGATTTTCTGGATTTTTATTTATTTTTTTGGTTCGGTCTCTCACAGTTGAGGTGTACCTACGATGAAAATTACAGATCTCTCCAGTGGGAAAACTTGAAAAATTGGCAGTGTATCAAATACTTATTTGCCCCACTGTATAGGAATGAATAAAAACGTAAATGTCAAATTTTTTTCTTTGACATTTCAGGGACTGTGTAAAGTGAATAATCTTCAGTGATCAGAAATGGGAAAACGGTGTAGGAGGTAGTTACTTTCAGATAAGAAAAATTGGGGGGAAAAAAACAAAAGTATAGATAATACATAATCTTTCTCTTGTGCTCAGCAATAATATTCAAATGTAATTGCGTGAACAGGTTCAGCAGGTTTTTCCATCTTACTCAGTGCCTCTTTAATCATATGGATAAACTTGCATCTTTCATCCACAGGACTGTGGTCTGTCTCTTTGCTTTGACGTGTCTCCCTTGGGCCCCTGGCCTCCAGGTCTGCACATCTATTGCACCTGTCAGAGAGCTGCATTTTTACTTGATTAATCTGGTGCTGATTTGATACACAAAGTTTGCACAAATACATTTCAGTCTCTCTGCTCCTCAAGGCAAAAACTGTGCAATTCTTGGCTCAGTGACCTCCTAAATTAACCCAACCACTAAGACAAAAGGCTCCATAGTAGGAAATCAATAAGTTATCACTTTCATTGTGTGGATTTCTGAGTTATTTTATAGATTTTTGATAAAGGATTTGTAATTGAAAGTCTGTGAATGCGAAAAAAGCTTGTGTGACCAAGTTACCATGGATGGAAAGAGAAAGTCTGAAATAAATTGGAATAATTGAATTGCAGTGAATTAAATTAGAGGTGGACTCAGCACACATAGAGAGAGAGAGAGAGAGTGAGAATGATGAAGTGTGTGTATGAGAAAGAAAGAGTAACATATTGTAATAGATTGTTTTAAAATACAACATGCCAAGATAAGATTACATGATTTGTATGTAACTTTCTAAAAACATGATCTTCGTATGATAGATGACATTTTTTATAAAATACATAAATATTAAATGTATACATTTGCGGTAGCTAAGTTTAGAGAAGCCATACAATAGAAAACTATTTTTAATTATATAGTAAGTGTATATCAAACACAAGGAATTCGGCCAGGGGATCCTTGACTATAGCATACTCCTCAGGTCTGCCTCTAGTGAAGTAGTGCTCCTTTTGGGTGTCCCCAGTGTTCCCACTCTGTTAGTGGCCCGGGTGAGAGTGGATGAAACTCCTCTGAGCAGACAGGGATCAGTTTGTGTAGCGTTCTGCCTGTGGAGGATCCGTAACAAGCTTATTTTAGTCGCTCTCTGGCAAAGAAACAAAAGCACAAGCCTTAGTTTCAGTCGAGAGAAGAATATCTACCGCTTCTGTTTCCACCGGGGTTTATATCCTTATAGGAGATTGACTGATTGCCATCAGCTGGGCTTGGTGATTGTTCCTCAGCTGGTTTGTGTGTGTTGCCAGGGTGACATATGATGAGCTGCTGGCAACTCATCACAATATAGAGTATATAGTTGTGTGTGTGTGTGTGTGTGTGTGTGTGTGTGTGTGTGCGCGAAAAAAAAATCGAAACTAAATGTCAAATAACACTTATATTTTCAATAATACATTAAGGAACATATTGTATCTTGATTAATTCAAAAAGTACTCAAAAGCATATATTATAAATATTTTAAGCAATTATGTATTCGTCCAAAACAACATTTCTGTATTGAACCGAATTGAAGTCATTGAGCTTCATCTGTATGACTTTTAATAACTTTAACATTCATTTTGTATTATGAACCACAACACGTAAAACTACAGGTTTCATTACGCACCGCATGTATGTGTCTGACATAAGAGCGGCGCGTCATGCTCATCGGAGTATAAAAGAATGTGCGCGTGCTGCAGAGCGCTCAGAGGTGCGCGAGAGAGAGGGACTGACGAGACCGCGCTCTCGCTGCCGGTGAAGTAATTATGCATGTTGGCAGACAAAGTGCGGTGGTCACAATGAACTTGAGATAAATTAGTTTCTTCCTTTGCATCATTTCACCATGACAACGGACTGAGTGGAAGCCTGCCATGGAGAGGAATAACACCACACAAACTCTGGAGCTGGGAGAATGTGAGCACACACTGGACACCAGTGCGGCACTGGACAATTGTACGGAAGCTGCCAGTGGGAACCTATCTTTACGTTGCTGGCTGCATTTGTTGACAAAGGAGTCTAGTTCAACATTACAAGGTGATGGGTCTAGTTTGGCTGTGCGTGTGATGATCGCCCTCATTTATTCAGTGGTGTGCGCTCTGGGGCTTGTAGGCAACTCTCTGGCGCTCTACCAGCTGCACTCACGCTACCGGCAGAAGCAGTCTTCTATCAACTGCTTTGTGATGGGTCTGGCTCTAACTGACCTACAGTTCGTCCTAACCCTACCGTTCTGGGCCGTAGACACAGCGTTGGACTTCCGCTGGCCATTCGGCAAAGTCATGTGCAAAATCATCAGCTCAGTCACCACGATGAACATGTACGCCAGTGTCTTTTTCCTGACCGCCATGAGCGTGGCCAGGTACTATTCCATTGTGTCCTCGCTGAAGATGCACAGTCGCCGAGCAGCGGCGGCTGCGGCCAAGTGGATCAGCTTGGGCATTTGGGTCGTATCCCTGATAGCAACCCTCCCACATGCAGTTTATTCCACGATAGCCCAAGTTGCGACAGACGAGGAGCTGTGCTTGGTCCGCTTCCCTGAAACGGGAAGCTGGGACCCACAGTTGCTGCTAGGACTGTACCAGTTGCAAAAGGTCCTGCTTGGGTTTCTGATCCCACTGGTGGTGATCACCGTTTGCTATCTCTTACTTCTAAGAATCGTGCTAAGCCGTAGGATTAGCGGCGTGGCTGGCTCCGAAAGTGAGCAGGGGCGGCACAAGCGGCGCTCGAAGGTTACCAAATCGGTTGTGATCGTCGTCCTGTCGTTCTTTTTGTGTTGGTTGCCCAATCAGGCCCTGACTCTGTGGGGCGTCCTTATTAAGTTTGACCTGGTGCCCTTCAGCAAGGCCTTCTACAATGCCCAGGCATATGCTTTCCCGCTAACTGTGTGCTTGGCCCACACAAACAGTTGCCTCAACCCAGTGCTCTACTGCCTGATTCGCCGCGAATTCCGGGCCGGACTCAAAGAGATCCTGCTGAGGGCCACGCCATCCTACCGAAGTCTTGCCCGGCTGCTCCCACGCAAGGCCAAAGTAGCCGAGGCCCCTCCTGTACTGGTTCTCGTGCAGATGGATGTTTGAAAAAGCAGATCCTTCACGTTCATCTTTGTTTTTGATTGACAGGACGAAGCAGGCGTGAGGAACGTCCTTTGGGAGCTGCCCCACTTTCCCTTCCACTCGTTCAGAAACACTTTTGCGCATTTGTCTTTCTCAACTTCCACGTACCCACATACTGACTGCTTTCACATGCACCTCCGGTCATCAGAGACACTGGGGAATTCAGGACCCATTCACCTTTGTTTGCCTATTAGTTGCACTGCTTAAGGATTTTTTCCCCGAGACATCCTTCAAGGGAGCGATAAATTATCCATGTGTGTTTTTCAGGCTTTGAAAAAAGAAGAAAAAATTTTGAGATGTAGAGGAGTCTAGTCTTCTCTCATTTTATAAAAAATAAATGTATGCAGGGGATCACTGGTTAAACCATCAATCATTCAACACACTGTCAATTATGATTTCACTTGCAGTTGTGTAGAATTTAATGAAGTTTCACACTTTGATTTGTCTTTCAATGTATTTAAATCTTATATTGTACAAAAAACTAAACTAATAAAATACCTATGTAGTTAACTAACAAAATAATTCCCAATTTTGTGAATTACCATGGACCAGTCAAACTGTGCATGTGATGATTGTGATCATTTCTGTTTTGATTTGAAAGAGAAATCTTTCAAATAACTCTTTTCAATTTGACATAAAACTTTCTAAATAATTTAAATTAATATAAAACCGTATTTAATTAGAATTTATTAGAAATACACCACAATAAAATACCATTGTTGAGCCATTAAGGGATAATTCACTTAAAAAATTACACCCTCATATCTTTTCAAAATAACTTCATTTCCAGAAAACACCAAATGAGATGTTTAGCAGAATGTTCAAGCTGCTCTCTTCTTCACCCTGTAAGCGGATGGAGACCAGGGTTAAAAAAGGGAAAAAGCAACAAAAGCATGATAAAATGTGTCCATAGGACTCAAACACTATTTTCAAAGTCTTTTTATCTAAAATGAAAACTTATGTGAGGAACGGCCTGAAATTTAAGTCAGTACACATTTAAAATCTCACCTGAGATTAGTAGTCACCATTCACCTTGATTGTTTGAAAAACAGCAGCTTGGACATTCTGCTATAAACCTCTCATTTTGTGTTCCTCTGATTAAAAAAAAATTCAAAAAGGTTTTGAAAGGTGAGACATGAGGTGGAGTAAATAATAACAGAAAGTGCTAGCTGAAAGCTTTCTTATGCTGACTATATCCTCAGGGACTTAATCAAAAAAAAATACAGCTTAGGCATACAATATCTTGATTAAAATATACTGTACAATAAATCTACTCTAAATCCCAATTCCTAAGCCATCAAACAGAACAAAAATTCAATCTGAGATAATTAGTTATATGGGTTTATTGACAACACAATATAAGGCAGAGTTAAAGAGTGTTAGCTCAATAATGACAATTTATTTATTTAAATTTATATTTGTCAGTTATTCTTTCATCCTAAATATATTCTTGCATCATTTCACAGTCAATATACCTTACAATGCTGTTGTAGGCTTTGAGGCTTTAGTGATTTTGTACCACCTAATAATACACACACTTGCACACGCCTCCCACGCAGGGAGAATATCTTAAAGTAAAACGATTTTAGCCTGGCATCATTAATCATTAGGCCTGCAATCTTCTGAAACTCTTCCAAGGACATTGTTTCTCTGACCGAACTTTTTCAGATGAGACAGATTTGACAATTTAAGCCACTTTCGATGGTTTATCTCCTCAATGAAAATACCAGGTCACGGTTAAGGGAAGACTGGGGCAAGTTGTCACATTTTTTATACTGGACATTTTTTATCATTATTGTACAGGAAAAATAAGATACAGTTCATTAAACACCTACTGACCTTTTGATTGATATTTTAATCACACTATATTGCGTAAACTGTAATAGGATTTTCAGATAAATGTATATTAAATATTATATATACATAATCAGTTACTTAACACAAAAAACAACAAATAGAAACACCAGTCAAAATTGCCATTGGCGAAAAATATTAATAATGAATTGTATACATTTATACCACTTACATGTGACAGCTTGCACCAACCTTTATGAGTTGACCCTCATTGTTGTGAAAACTCTCCTGTGACCGATGGATACTGTGGCAACATGTTCAGTTATTAATCTATGACTTGTTAACCATAAATTAATATATAAAGAGCTCATATGTGTAAGAGAGAATCACCCTATGGCGTTATTTTAATGACAAATGTCGAGAGCACATTATTGTAGCGCGAAAGCACATTAATATAATGCTCGAGCGCGAATCTCTCTGCTCGCGCGCGGATTTCTTGCACAAAACCGGACACGCGCGCTCAGATACACGCTGCTCTCGCCCGGAGAGAGTGCGCGCACTTAAAACATATCTCTCCTCTCACTCAAACTGTCCTGTGCACTCTCAAATCTCTCTGTGCTCATGCGCTAGATATTCATTCTTTTCGCACCTGAATCTTTAATCTTAAATCTTCTGATTTAAGACAGAACTATTTAGATATGGGTCAGATGCACTATTCCCTAAACCGATACTTACGATTTGGAGACCAAATATACCACTATAATTAATTTGTCACATTTGCCATAACATTACTACATTCTATTCTGTGGGTTTAATGCATTTGCAGACAATGTAATTACATGTAACTGTCATATAACTGTATATTCACTGTTTTAGAGGAGAGTGCCATTGAATGTGCAGCTAATATTAAGTGGATTTTCATGAAAAAAAAATCTGAACTGAAAACTGGATACATTTTTTTTTTAAACTTATTAAAATTTGTCATTAAAATAACGCCGTACCACCCCAGCTGTGAGTTTGAGGGCATGCAGATGAGCTGGTGCGAGAGACCATTAACGAGCAAAACTGATTTAAAGATCTGAATCTGAACTCAACTGTGCTCTATAATTACTTGCAGTGACATTTTGGCCCAGTGTCGGAGTCAGTGTTGTACTTTACTGTCACTTTGTTGAAGCCCTTTGTGTGTGTTCTTGCATCCTGAATTTACTTTAATGTCTGTATGAAGTGTTATAATGTTATGTTATTTGTAAAATATATATTAGACTTACAAAATTTGGCAACAATCTTTTTTTGGACCAAAATAAATACATTTGATCAAAACAAGGTTTTTGACCTGAATTATGTCTTAAGGTGTAATTTACCTCAGTTTACACAAAAAATATCTAAAATATTTTTATAAACACAAAACTGCATTCATATCAACCTAAAAAAAAGATCTAAAATGACGCTGGTAACTGAAATCTTCATCCACACCACTAGGTGTCACTATCAGTTCAAGACAACTTCAGTATTAGCCAGCGCAGCAAAGAAAGTCATATAATTCAAATCAACCTAATAATAATAATAAAAATCTCTCTCTCGTTGATTACGGCTACATCATTTCTAAAACAACACTGACAATTGAAAATAGGGCTGCACGATAAATCGAAATGGAATCGATGTCGCGATTCGACGTAAGCTGCGATTGTCATGCATATATTTCAGTGAAGCACGGTTCTGTGATCAGCAGTAAATCTCCATCCAAAGGCCAGAGGGCGATCTTGCGCTGAAACTCCAAATACGCCTCGCAGAAGAAACCCCGAAAATGCCTATCGCTGCAGCTGAATAAACAGAAGATTTATTATTCTGTTATACAGAGTATTTATTATTATAATTTTCATTAAAATAAAGTATATTTATAATGCAATGCCTTTATCACTGCTTAAATACTATGAAATATGTTATTTCAAACACTCGACTGACGTTATGAAGTGAGTTTGGAGAAAACATGTTATTAAATGTGGTATTTTCACATGCGTTCAGATGGAGCAGCATTTACTTCACAGAGCCGTAGTTCACTGAGAAGCTATGCAAACCGCTGTCATTATCGCAAACGATTTCTTCGATTTCATAATTGCGCAATAAAATCGTCTGCGATTTTTTTGTATAACTTGTCAGTGAACTACGGCTATGTGTAGTAAATTCTGCTCCATCTGAAAGCGCGTGAAGATGATTTCCTGCTGATTACAGAACCGGCATTTTTAACAAAATGCGCATGACAATCGTATTCGATTAATCGTGCAGCCCTAATTGAAAACTTCTGTGAGATGCTATATCCACGCCACTAGGAGTCAGTATCAGTTCAAGACAACTTCAATATTAGCCAATGCAGAAAGTTTATTCCTGAGTCCAATATGCCTGCTTCCCTATTACATAGTAGGTAAAAAACAGTATGTGAACAGAGTAGTACATCTGAATTTATATTTTCATTCATTAGCAGGCAAAAAACACTTGAATTACCTACTATGTCCAGAGAGATTCTGAAGTGTGCATATGATGGACACTTTACTATCCCATGAAGCCACAGCAATGATGTTATGCAACTGATGTAGTAGGTCACATGACGATGACAACCAGGCGAATGAAGTACATCCAGAATAAATTCATTCTACACATTCATCCTATGTAGAACATACTTTTTAACAGTCATGAATTCCGTTCTTCATCAAATGCAGTTGCTACTTAGTTTGTGATTTTAGTTGCAAAGTTCGTTCCTTAGTGTAGTAGGCCTACCTACTCTAATAGTATTGGAATTCGAACGCACCTTATAATAGGCTATGTGGAGAAATGTATTAGCATTAGCATTTAACATTAGGAGCCACAATAATGTTAACAGTTTCTCACTCTTCACTAGAGACTATCCTGAAAGTAAAATAAAAAGTGAAAGTAAAAATACAAAAAAAATACAGAGTGCACCTTCAAAACTTTAAGACTTGTGAAAGATGGACTTTATGGACTTACAGTCTCATTGTGATCATTAAAATTTACGCAAAACAAACTCCAAAAAAGCATACTTAACTTTGAAGAGGACTCAAAAATAATGAACACTCGCTCCCCAAAGCAAAACCTGGATATGAGGTTGGAGATAATGGCTTTCTATTCTTTTGACAGGGGCTACACACACTCCAGGCATGGCTAATTGCATAGTGTGTTATTATGGGATGGATTGGTGGTACAGCTCCCTAGCAACGGGCATTTTAACTTTTTCAGCTGGACAAATAAATCAGCCCCAGCAACTAGTTTAAGGGTGAACTACCCTCCTTTCTGTAATCGAATTTTGCCTGCTGGACATAAAATAAATGATTGATATTTATTTTCTCTTTTGTGTTATTGTCAAAATGTTTTAAAATCATTGTAGTTTTTGTCCCACAAGCTCTAAACATGGTATGTACGCCTTTCAGATTTTGGATTTTTTAAAATCTGTTTTGTTTTCCTGCCGAGGAAGATAAAAATAGCACTCGATCATCAAACCTTTGTATGCTCCATTTTCCTGTTGGATTTGTCAGAACACTAGGTGACACATGCTTAGTTAAACAAATGTAAATCTATCTGAATTGCCTTTTTGTCATTTTGTCCAATTTGTTTCCAATGTATTCAGCTGAACTGAACAGAATATCAGAATATACTGAACGCAACAAAATGTGTAGTACTATAACATATATATGTTTTATACATATATATACTGTATATATAAACTGTACATATACATATTAGGGGAAATAATCTAATATTATTATTATTGTTATTACATATCACTATTATTATTACTATTAAATATTATGAACAATATTATATATAATTATTATATAAATATTATATATACTGTAGTATAGGTTTTAGTTTCTGTTAGCTTTCAATTATTTTTATTTCAGTAATTTTAGTACTTCAGTTCAGATTTATTTATTTGTATTTTAAATTTTTCCATCTAATATTTACATTTTATTTTATTTCAATTTTTTTTTACTTTGGTTTTTAATAGTTTTAGATGATGATAAAACCTTTGATATTTTAATGAAAAATTGTAAATATTCTTGTGTTGGTTAATTTAAAGATTATGCAAATATAAATTGGAACTGGAAAATGAATTTTCATTGGAATAAAAAATAATAATAAAAAATCAGATGCCCTTCACTTTTCTGAGCCACATTTCAAGTTCAACAAAAAAAGATTATTATGATTTTGCTGGTTAGGGGGGGCAATAATGACCACCCTGAGACCCCTTCTGAGGCGCTGATGTTGAGGACCACAGCAGGATTCACATCCTCATGTTTCAAAATCTGAAAACTAGCTGCTGGGATCCTTATTCTTTAAGAAATTCTATACTATGATTCATTTATAGACCTCTGTGCAGCACTGCAATAATTGAAATTCAATGAAATTATGAATTATGAAATGTGTCTGTGCCTAGTTGAGGTAAAATATAAGGGAGGGAACAACTTTTGTGTTAATGATGCAAACTTTGTGAGGTTTAAGCGCCAGGAAATGAGAGGGGGAGACAGGAGCATGCCGAGCATGATAAAATCAGAGATAGATTTATCAAAGAAAATCGAAGAAAATCAAAGGTGATTCGGCACCCGAGTGACGTCAAGTTTTGATTTGGGGTCCATCAGTCAGAGATGAAGTGACTGCATTCATGAAGACCTCCTGGTTAAGTTGGAGTTGATTACTCAAAATGCTTGCAGAATTACTGTTATCTACTGATTCTGACTATATGTCTTGTTCCCATCTGGATAAAGACATCTCGCACTGAGCCTCCAGCCTGTGACCTTTCATTAGGCCTGTTTGAGCTGGCTGGGAGGATTACGACAGTGAATTGTTTGATTAGGACCTTCGAGAGGATCCAGGGGAAAACTGATATTCTGAACACATGCACACTTATACAGTAATTGAGACTGGGGCTAGTTGTCACAGTTTGCTAAATTATTTATTAATATATATTTAGTACATAATTTAATTTAATTAAACATTAATTGTAGAAAAAAATTGAATGTATATACAGTTGAATATATCATTTACATAATATAATAAATCCATTCCTATTTCACATATAAAATGAGTATATGTTACAAATAATTATTACATATAATTATAAGAATATAATGCTAATTATAAGAATATAATGCTCATGAATATGTGAAAATATTTATTAATTTATAAAAATATATAACTTTTGATACATAGATATATAATAGATGACCCTGTGACAATTAACCCCAGTCTTTCTTATATATAAGCACACATACATATCTGCTTTCACGCAAACCCCCACCAAACAGTTCTATCTCGACCCCCAGACAAGGTCCTAAACTTAGTCTGACACGTGAGCCTGTGGGATCTATTCAAGAAGATAGAGCCATGCTTTTCAGAAACCCAGACGGTACGCTTTGACATAAGTAGATAATGTGAAGGAGATCATTCAGGCGAAGCTCAATAGGATTGCTCGCTTCACAGATACTCAAAGTCACTCAAAAATCAAGACGCAATACTCGATGCTACCTAGCTTTTCAACCAAGAGGTGTCAATGATAAATGCTATCTGCCGTGACCCAGCCTAATGCACTCCATGGCAGTCTTTTCACATTCTTGATTATTTGGCGAGCCGGAGAGGTGGTAGATTATTTCCGCAACCCATCTCGAATGCTGCATCCCTCCCTCAGCTGTCGCACCTGCACCAGCGAAGTCCAGAACCCCCAGAAGTCCAGGAGGAAATTCAATTACTTACTCTCAGCTCGAAGAATGAGCTCATCTCCATATTTATTAGGATACTGACCAAGCGAAGGCCGCGGCGTTCAATTACATTTATTATTCTCTAATGTGTTCCCACAAACTCTTTTTATTTCCAGTGTGACACAAGCGCTCAGCTGTCGCCATTCCCTCTTGAGATTTCTCAAGGGCCCTGAGAGGAACTTTGATGGGGCTTGAAATGAAAACCTCAATGGATTTCAAAGAAGTATAGCGACAAACTCCTTTCTCCCACACACTCCTACTTATTCTGGATGAGTGGGAGAGAAGCCATGATCAACGAAAACATGAGGGCTCTGTGACTCAAAAAGCCTTTCTAGCGTCAGTGATTTCAGGCGGCTTTATTCTCCTGAATGCATCCGTATCTAAAAACAAGCTTTCGTCGGAGTGCGTCTTTGATAGTTTGATGATATCAAACGCTGAAATAATGAACGGAGGAGGAGGATGGAGCAATATTTCTCAGCTCTGCCCTATTTTCATGTCAATTACGCAGAGTCTTCGCTTTTCTGAGATGTGGGCTCACAATTGCCATGTGTCAGTAAGGCATGGCCAGGAAGACTCATTCAATCAATCACCTCTCCCAACAAACAGTCCAAAAAATCCCAAAGCAGGTGGAAGAAAAGCCTTTGAAGATGCTTTTGAGTAGCCTTGAGAGCAGGTGCTCAGAACCGTCAAGTCCATTTAAATTGATATTTCAGCCAGGTGGATTTTGAAATTATTCTTACAAAAATGACTGTAGGCAAATTCTGTAGCAGAAATCACCATTCATGTCTGTTTGGTCATTATATAATGAAGCATTTAATATCAAATTTATGTAAATGTATAATGTTTCAAGTTTAATAATTGAATATCATTTTAAGTAAAAAGAATAATATATTATTTATAAAAGAATATTTATACTTATTAATAACAATTCAATAACACACACACATGCATTATATTATATTATATTATATTAATCAGTGTTATTTTAGTATATTGAGATATTATTCTAGTTTTTGATTATATATATATTTCATTTTTAACTTAGTTTTAGTAATTTTTTACATTTTTAAAATAATATGGTTGGTTTAGAACGTGAGATATTGTACTGGTATTGCTACAGGAACGCCCTTTCACCATTTGTATCACTCTGCTTCCCGTATTTCTCACATTGAGTGTCATGGTGGACACCCAAATCCACTAAAATTTTAAAATAATACTGTTTTTGTGTGACGGAATGTAGTTTTAAGAGTTTTTTAGGCGAGAATGTACTTGTTTAGACTTCAAATATGCGGTTTGTTAATAAAGATAACGTCTATTTGAACATTTGCTTCGACACTTTCGGAAATGTGAGCTCCAGGGTGTCAGCGGCTGTTCAGCGCTCATAAAACCGCCGAGAGCAGCCTCACCTCGGCCAGATCTTCTGGAATTTGCTGCTGGCTCTGATGTCTTTGTAGTGGTTAGATATGAGATATAATTCGTTTTGGGTAATTCTAATGGGCAGTCTTTGGTTTCATTAATCTATTGTTTGTTCCAGAGCAAATAGTTTCGGCTGAGGGCAAAATCTCATCACATTATATTTTATGTAACTTTAATGCTGTATTTCAGAGCGCTGACTTAGTACTTTTGACTGAATTGTCTAGCAACAACTACTTTCAACAACAGCTTGTAAGACACAGTTAACAAATGCCCTGAGCAGCTCTGTCATCGGAAATCACCCTTAAGATATGAAAGGACAGTACGACAAAGATATCGCTTTTCTCAGCGGACATTCAAACTAATGTTTTATTGTGAACATGAGATTGAGCTGAAGAATGAATGCTGTATCAGATGCAGGTAATCACAATCGCTCAGTCAATCTCTATCTCATAATAGTCTATATATAATTCTACATATAGCTCAGCTGTTAAACTGTCAAACTGAGATTTGAATCTGTGGCCAAAGGAAGTAGTTCTGCACAAAAGGGTTTTTAAAGACACTCAGTTGTTGTTTATCTTATATATTTACACACTCGTGCCATCAAACTGTTGTATAAATGCAATATCACACTCATAGACGTGAGATATGGCTGTATATCGGCACACTGTGATTACCTACGGCCGAATCACAGCCGTGCCGATATACAGCCATATCTCATGTCTGTGATGTTTAAATGGCTAGTCTGGTGCTTTGTGTGATTACTTGACCTCTGGGCTCATGCTAGCAGGGAGTGAACCTTACTACGCTAGCGCGAACAATCCAGCGGAAATGACAGTGGGCGGAAAGTTGGTCCACATCAGGCTGATTAACTTTGACTTGCTGAGCGTGTTTTGCGGTGCTAAAGTGTTCAGCTAGTGTAATCACATAGTACAATGTGGTGAATCAAGGAATTTATAGACTGGAGGAGTGGAGCTTGAATAACATATAGCGCACTAGCGTCTAGCGTGAGGATGTAGCTGTGTAATCATCGCACTGAATTATAAGTACATGTTCTGTATTTATTTATACCTACACACTGAAATGGGGAAAAATACCTGTAGAAAGTTCTGTCATTTTGTATTCATCCTCATGTTGTTCCAAACCCATATCATTGTCTTTCTTCTGAGGAACACAGGAGAAGACATTCTGAATATTGAAGCTTTCACTCTTCAAAAGAAAATATCATGTGACTTGTGCAAAATCTATGGATGGGAAACATAAGGAGTTGCATGATTCTGGTTCCTTTAACAATATCCTTGAATCTGAAGAAAAAATGCTGGGGTCATTTAAATAATAAACAATAAATATATAGTGACTTACAGTATTTCACCTTTTCTAATTCTAACTTCTAATTATAATTTTTTTTTGCTTACTTTATTTTTTTTGTTTTACCTACGTTTCTCATTCACCTATACTGTCATAATGAACAAGCAGTCAGTAACTATACTGATTTAAGGCCCTGTAATCTAATGCTCTTAAACATTTTATGTTTTTATGTCCTGATGGTGCAATTGATTGTTATATTGTATTTCAAAGTCCAGAGTCAGAGGATTCACTGCTAGCAAAAGAGCTTCTCTGTTGGATGAACTTTTTAATGGTCTTTTAAAGGGATAATTTACCTAAAAATGAAAATTCTATTATTAATTACTCACCTTATGAAGTTTCAAACCAACATGACACAAAAGAAAATATTCTGAAGAATTAGCTTGATGCTCAAAACAGATCTAAAAACACCATACAGTATCATAAAATTGGTCTATATGTCTTGCACGGAACATATAATCCAGACTATACATTATTCAGTTCAGTTTATAAAACTTGTCTAAATGATTCGTTCACAACTTGTACTGATCCGATATATATATATATATAAAATAAATTATATATATATATATATATATATGTACACAATTTATATTTAGAAAAATACTAATTATTTTTATAATTTAGATGTAATAATAATGTCATAATTTTAATAATTGAATAATATTAGAATATTTAGGTTTTGTCATTTAAAAAGAAAATACCATGACATGTAGAGCCACAAAATAACTTTAAAAAAATATATAGATACTATCTGTTATAGATATTCTATAGCTAGATAGATAGATAGATAGATAGATAGATAGATAGATAGATAGATAGATAGATAGATAGATAGATAGATAGATAGATAGATATAGACACAGTTAAATAATAATATATATTAAAAAAATTATTTCACACCTCATGAAAAAAACTGAAATACTCTCACTTTCCCATCTCTGGCCCCCGTGCGTTAGTTTTCGATGCGGATTTAGAAGGAACATGAAAAGCTAGGGTAAGGGACTAGAAAGAGAAAGTTAAAGGTGGGCTGGAGAGAAAGCCGGGTCTCTGGGGAGAGGAAAAGGGGGCAGAGATGTATAGCGTCTGGATGGATGCTTGGCAAAGAAAAAAGATTATAGAGCAAAAAGGATGAAAAAAGCAACAACAACAGAGCCGCATTAATTTTCTTAATGGTGCCTGAGCATCTGACCCAGGGCAAAGCTGTTGGGATTTCAGGGGAAAACAAGGCCTCAAAAACCAATGCTGATGTACCCCGTCCTTTGCTTGTCACTTTGGCAGGACATCAGCGGTGGCGGTTAACCTTTTCGGCGTGTCTAAAGGCAGCAGAGGTTTGCTTTGAAGCTCAGGACGGATGCAGACAGAAGACTTTAATTATGCCCTGATTAAATGGGAGTCTTACCGCCACGATGGCGTTCGCTCGTTGCCTCCTTACCCTTCAATACTTAATCAGCAGCTGTCAGGGAGCCTGTGGATCAAAGACACGGCAATTTATCAACAGCAGCACATGGCCTCCCCACAGGTCAGACCCGTGGGGGACCATCTGACCCCCTCGGTTCCACACACACAGTCCCCTCCAAAAAAAAAAAACCCCGAAAAAATACAGGGGTTATTACGGATAATGGATTCCAGCGGCACAATGAAACTAAGTGTGCCAACAAGCTGTCATTCATGTTTGCTGAGTAAACGACATCTCGTCTGCACTGATAACACAATGGAGGCCCACGGATGGCACATTGATTGCATTAGCCAGAGAAAAGGCTGCTCGAAAGTGTGCCGTAATTCGCCAGATTTATGCGTGCATGCACCTGTGTGAGAGTGATGATTGCTATTCATTGTAATCTAGTGCCTTGCCCTTGACAGCCCTCTTAAGAAATTGCAGTTGAGCTCCCAGAGGGCAGCGCTGAGGATGAGGATGTCTCTCCAACCGAACGAGTGCAAATTGAATCCGCTGGCAACGATTAGCGATGGAGCAGGCATGATGCACTTTGGCTGTGTCCCTTTGCCCGGTGAAATGTGTCTTTGAAGTTTACCTGACACACTAGTTTGTGACCGGAGGATAAAATTGCTCGAATGGACTTCTGAAAAATATACTGCTGAGCAGGAGCTTCAACAGAGAAATATATTCAATGGAAACAAACATCATTTAATATTGATTCACTTTCTTCAAGGACAAACATGCCTACAGATTGGGCTTTCTAAAGCATTTGAACAAAGTTTAGGACTATGAAATATTTGTTTTAGAAAGGAATCTGGCATTCGTGACTTTGCTGAGGTTTACACTCTTAAAAATAAAGGTTCCAAATAAGGATTTTTGCAGTGATGCCATAGAAGAACCATTTTAGGTTCCACAAAGAACCTTTAAGTGAACAGTTCTTTTGTCCAATTGAACGGTTCCATTGATGTTAAAGGTTCTTCATGGAAGAAATGCTTGGATTTAGATGTTATCAAATGCTTTAGATCACCTTCAATGTGAGAAAAAGTTGAGATGAAATGGAATTAGAGACAAATCCTTTTCTTTGTTATTGTGATGTACATCCAAATTGAGCAGATTATTGAAAATGAAAGAAATGTAGGGCAGGAACTTGGTTTTATTCTACGGTTGTTGATTCGATGGAGGCAGATCTGAATGCGAGTTTGCGGTCGATTGCAAGAAAGGGGCGGAGTTTAAGTGGACAAAATTAATTGGTAAAGTCCTGCATAAGTCATCAGAAAGAAGTCTGGTTCACGATCAGATTAATAATGTGCATTCAGAAAACTGATAGTGTGAAATTTAATTTCATGCCGACTTTTTTTGTGTTTTGCAACTGCGCTTTATCTATCACAGCTTAATAGACTCATAATTATGAGCATTTATTGTACATTACAGGAATATTTTATGTTGCTCTGCAGTTCAGCAAATATTTTCTTAATTTCTATTGGTAGTAAAAAAAAACAACAACAACAAAAAAAACTTTTCTCAACCTAGTCACATCGTTGGACACATCCAGTAGAAGGGGTGTCAAACTCAATTCCTGGAAGGCCGGAGCCCAGCAGAGTTTACATTCAACCCTAATTAAACACACCTGATCCAACTAATCAAGTCTTTCAGGCTTATTTGAAAACTACATGGAGCAGGGTTGGAACAAAACTCTGCAGGGTTCCGGCCCTCCAGGAATGGAGTCTGACACCCCTGCACTAGAGGCTGAAGCTGCTAAATACCGTATTCGTAAAGGCATGAATAATGACTTCAAAGCGAAGGCAGAAATGTACTTAAAGGGCTAGTTCACCCAAAAATGAAAATTTTGTCATTTATTTTCTCTCCACTTATTCCAAACCTGTGTGAGTTTATTGTTGAGCAAAAAAGAAGATATTTTGAAGAATGTTGGCAACCAAACAGTTGACGGTAGTCATTGACTTCCATAGTATGGAAAAAAATAATATGGAAATCAATGGCTACCGTCACCTGTCAACGTATTAAATACGTTGAGGGGGAAGTTGTGGCCTAATGGTTAGAGAGTCGGACTCGTAACCCTAAGGTTTTGAGTTCGAGTCTTGTACTGGCAGGGATTGTAGGTGGTGGGGAGTGAATGTACAGTGCTCTCTCCCACCTTCAATACCACGACTGAGATGCCCTTGAGCAAGGCACCGAACCCCCAACTGCTCCCCGGGGCGCCGCAGCAAAAAATGGCTGCCCACTGCTCCGGGTGTGTGTTCACAGTGTGTGTGTGTTCTTTGGGTTAAATGCAGAGCACTAATTCTGAGTATGGGTCACCATACTTGGCCACATGTCACTTCACTTCACTAAATATGATATAATTTTCCACTTTTTGAAATTACTGTTAATGGTTTAAACCAGTCATGTGAGGTTTGTACAAATACACTCTGGTGTCTCCGTCACTCCCTAAATGGTGACCAATAAGAGCGATTTCTTTCTAAAATTAAGTTGGAAAATCAGAAAAGACTGTTGTATGTTGTGGTTTATATCAAGCATTCCTCACCCCCCTCAAAATGTACCTAAAGCTTGCAATTAAAATGATAAAATATGAATTGAATTATACACTATTGTTAAAAAGTTTGGGGTCAGTAAGATTTTTTTTTTTTGAAAGAGAACTTTTATTCAGCAAGGACACATTAAGAAGAATGACAGTTATGACAAGATGGTAAAATTAAAACTTTTAGGAAAGCTTGATAACCTTTTCAGTGTCACAAGTGTGCAGGTTTACGAGTCATTAAGAAAAGTATTGAACTGTTTATTGTCTTTAAAAGTTAATTCCTCAGAAAGCTGAGAGAATAGATTCCGCTGGCTGTTTGGCTCTCTATCTGTATACACAACCCAAGGCCTTTTACATCACATTTGGCCAAAACCAAGAGGCTGCTGAATATTGTTTTAATAGGAGCAGGAAACTACTTGAACTGTCTGTAGGAGCATTTTGAAAGAATCTTCATGTGACTGCTTATGCCTTTCGGCAACAATTAATTTTCAAAATTTTGGAGGAAGTGAGGTGTAGGATTTAGAGACATTTTTAGTTCTCTGCGTCTCCTTGTGCCACCTGTCAGCTGAGGTCTGCCAATTACTGCACACGGCTTCAAGACTGATGCATCGCACAAAACTTGGATTAACAGCCAGGAAATCCATGATAAACAATTGTAAGCCAGTTGGCAGTTGTAAACTGAAACCGAATTCTCCGACGGGCATGTAACACTCCCTCGCTGCGCTCTGATGAATTAATGAGTGTGCTCTGACTGGCATAAGAATCTAGTCTCTTATGATAGCACTTCAGCTTTGATCTACTGCAGTCATTTAAAATGCCATGCCTCCAACCCAAAAATGTCTTTATGGCTTTCGTGGAATTACAAAATAAAGGTAATAAGATTATATTGTAATCATAGAACTGTATTAAAGTCATTAGAATTGCAAATATAATTTTAAGTAGTGTATTACAATAGACAAATTATATACTTTCCCAAAAAAGTTAAATTTTAATATTGAAATATCACCACATTAACAATAAGCATTTTTCAAAATTGATAAGATTATATTGTAATCATAGAATTGTAATAGTCATTAGAATGATAAATAATTATGATGGACAAAATATAAATTTTCCCAAAAAGGTTCAATTGAAAAATCATATTATTGAAATTTAAAATGTATACTTAACCCTATTTATTAGGTAAAAATTTGCTTTAAAAAGTTATAAATTGAGTTCGAGAATATACTGAGTAAATGTTTCATATGAACAGTCACTCGTTTTGTTCTTGAATGAATCAGTTTAACACAGTTTGAGTGAATGACTCACTCATAAGTGTTATGTAGAATTAGGAAAATAAATATATATAAACATAGATAAAAGAAAAATCTATGTTTTATATTTCAACTTTTTAATTTTAGTTAAACGTTCAGTCATTTTACTGTCACCTTTTTTAAAATGTCAATTAATTTTTATTTCTGCTTTAGTTATTTTAATACATCAATACAAATATTGTCCAACATGGCAAGCAGATAATATAAATATACTTTTTTCAAGTAACTATATAATTAAGATAAAAAAAAATTAACTCAGTTATAATTCTAAATATAATGAAATCTTAAAACTGCAGTCCGTAAGTTTTGGAATTGAACCTGGAATTGCAGCTGTGTGGAGAATTATCTAGCTTGCATGTGTTGCGAGTCGGCACGGCTCCAGCACGGATGAATCGAATGTTTTGAGGAGTATGTGTAGCAGTCAGTCACCGCACCAGTGTGGATCAGAGTATGTGAGCGGAGTGGAGCGGCAACAATTTCCCTTCTGTGCTCCAAGCATTCAATAATCACTCCGCTCCGAGTTCACCATTTCCCGCTCCCGCTCCACTCCACTCCTCGCTCCACTGATCAGAAACACCGCTCCATGGCTAAATTATTTCACTATGTTTGAAATATCAAAGTTTTGTTCAGAAATTATATTAAACGAAAAATAAATACATAATACTATTAGAATAGTTTTAACATGGTTTATTGGAACATTACAAGTCCATATTAAATGACTGATTAACTCGCTTAGCTTACTTGTCTGTGCAACGTCTCTCTACTATGGCGAAGCTGAGGGTAGTTACTTCAGAAACAGAAAGATTATCCTGTAACTTTTCCGTTTTTAAGCTGATAAATCACAGGACAGCGTTGGCCAAATTTTCTTCATTTCTGAATGTATGTGCGCAATCT
Source organism: Sinocyclocheilus grahami (assembly GCF_001515645.1). Classification (NCBI taxonomy): domain Eukaryota; kingdom Metazoa; phylum Chordata; class Actinopteri; order Cypriniformes; family Cyprinidae; genus Sinocyclocheilus; species Sinocyclocheilus grahami. Next base: position 352,411 of record NW_015505260.1, on the reverse strand, counting down.
GTACATTGTGTGTGAGCTTGTGTGTTCTGTCTGTGTGCAGGAATGTAGCAGCACATTAGTTTTGAGCGGAGATTAACAAACTGTACAAGTTACAACATGCTTTAACCTCCCGCGCTCATCCATCACCATTTTAACCTTCATATGTGATCCACATATCTGACAAGCTAACTAATTATGTTTAATACTTGAGTTGGCATAATTTGTGCTCGTGATGGAGCGGTAGCGGAGCGTTCTCGGAGCGAGTGAAAACCTCAACACTCCGACTTTCAAAAAATCCGCTCCTAGCTCAAGGCAAAATCACGCCACTCCACTCCTCGCTCCGCTCACATACTCTGGTGTGGATATTTACTGTATTTCGCAATCACAGATTCTAGCCTATGTCTTGGAATATATGACCCAAACAAGAATTTTCACCATATATTGCCATCTGAACAAGTAACAAGTCTTCCACGTTTGTTCTGACCAACTGAGGAAAAAAGCATTGCCATAAATCTCGCTACCAATGGTGATTAAGGGTGCTTTCACGCCTGGCCTGTTGTTTCGGAACCTGGTGCGTTTCCCCCCTTAGCTCGGTTCGTTTGGGCATATGTGAACACGGCAATCGTGCTTGGATCCGCACCAAAACAATCAGTCCGAGATCGCCTGAACGAGGTGGTCTCTGCTCGATTGAAAACAAACTCTGGAGCGGTTCGGTTGTAGTGAGAAAGCAATCCAATCCAACGGACCAGGCTATATCACAATTTATGATGGGTAATTACGCAAGTTCCATGAAAAGCATTAGCTTTGTTGTTTTGCTAATACCTCAAAATGAACCTGTGAATGTCTGTGGGTAAGCACGTGTTTGCCATTCAAAAATCAAAGCGCACTTTATTTTATAGTATTGTCTTATTGCTCTTCTTTGTAGTAGGTGCATTTTAAAAATGTTTTCCCAATCAATCCTAGACTCCTGCTCAAAATGATAAATTATGAAGACAACTACAAAAAAAACAAAAAAACAACAAGCAGCCCGCGAAGCTGTTGTTGTTCCATCCTGACGGATGACATGCGTGACAGCTAAGTGGAATCCAGGAAAATAAACCATGGAACTTTGACCAATGAGAGAACAGTTTACTCGCGTGTGACTTGTATTAACAAATTTGGTCCGTTTAGAAACTTTGCCGTGTCAAAGCGAACCGCACCAAGAATAAAAAGCAACATTGTAATTATTTTTGATCCTGGTTTCGGAAACAAAGCAATTTATCTACAGGTGTCAAAACACCCGAAATCTAAAGATCGGTTAGCTCATATCACATCAAACCATTAAAATCATTATTGTTATACTTTATTCTCAAATGATTAATGATAACAACATCAGCATTGGTGACTATGAGTATAGTGTGTATTAGCGTATAGATTTCAATTTCTGCACAGTCTAATCTAATTGTCATACTCTTCGAATTTCATATTAAGAAATTCTTTTAAACCAAAAAGCTAATTATGCTCCCGTTGAACTGGCTTTCTTTAAAATACAAATCTTCTGTAATCCCAGGCTACCTGTAACCAGAAGCACATTTAAAACTGGAATATAATTTAATTCACATGTGTTTCATAAACACAATCCTTTATGGATTACAATCTACCATCAAAATTATACATTTAATTTATAATCATTTATGCATTTAGCAGATGCTTTTTTATCCAAAGCAACTTACAGTGCATTCAGGCTATACATTTTTTACCAGTATGTGTGTTCCTTGGGAATTGAACCCATGACCTTTTGCGCTGCTAACGCAATGCTCTACCACTGAGCAACAGGAACACTTAATTTAATTATTCCAGCTGCTGTGAGAAAAGGCTATAAACGATCCTTCACCTGCAGGATCCTCACATGCGATAGCCTAGTAGCCGGGACAATTTGTTTGTTTATGTTTACAGACGTGATGTAATGACGCAGTGCCATGATCGAATTTCCCACGAAAACCTACCCAAACCACTCAAATTAGAAAACATTATTATAAGCTAACCGTTGTGAACCGGGCTAAAGTAAGGTGATAGCTTTGAACACTGGCTGGTTATGTACTTGCTCAAATATTGATTTCGGATCATTAACAAAAAAAGACTGCAGCTTTAAAATAAATCTCAAAATAATGTTATAAATTGATAATACATTAGCCACATTTATGTAACAATATTGTTGACAACCTCCAATGTTGCATCCCAGCAGACAGGAAACTCAGGAACAGCCTCCGTGGTCGTATCAGGACAGACAGGAAACTCTGGAACAACCTCAGCTTCAATAAGAGTAAGAGAACAGTGTGCAGCCAAAACACACATTATGGCCACACATAATGGAAGAGTATGGGGCTGGAACGGACTCGTGACGAACTCTGGAACAGGACTAAACGCCAAGGCTGGAGCCATCCCTGTATTGTGGTCAGGGACTAGAGTCATCACTAGACTATTGTCAAGGACAGGAGCCCTCACTGGGCTGTACTTAGGGGCTAGAGCCGAAAACGGGTTATGGACAGGGACTAGAACAGACACTGGGCTGTGGTCAGGGGCTGGTCTTGCAGAAGGCCATATCTTCTTCCTCCTCTGAGTTGAGGTTAAATGAAGCCCTGAGGCTCTAGTCTTTGGACTTGGCTCAGACCTTGGAGCAGGCTCGGGTATGAACTCTGGGGCTGGAATGGGCTTGTGATTGAACTCCGGAACTGGAACGGACTCAATGGCTGGTGTGGACTTTAGAGCGGGCTTGACTGAGACAGACTCAGAAGTCACAGTAAGAATGAGTGGTTCTTCAGGACTAGCTCAGCCGAGTAGAAGGGCAATATATTGCTCTAGTGCGCACCTATTCACACCCCATGGCATCTTAGAGTAAAAATGTTCATCCAAACCTCTATGAAAAATGTCCATCAGCACAGAATCCTCAGATTATATCGTTGAAGCCAGTTCCAGAAATTCCCCAGCATATTACTTAATGGAGCAGCTATCTTGAGTGGGGGAGAACAAATCAGCTGGGTGGAAAAGAGGCTCATGGTCGTGTTCATTGTAGGTCTGGTCTTCTGTTAGGGACTTGATGGCACAGGTGAGTAAAAGTGAACAGTGATGGTGATAGATATATAACAACCAGAGCAGATGAGGAATGATGAAGATAGTCCAGAGAGGTAAGTAGCACCACCAAACACCTTTAAATTACGGTAGCACTGGATAATAACAATATCTCTTAACCTTACAAGTACTAACCAGACAATCTGGAGGAAACAGGGATCCAGGAAGGAACACAGATGAATGGAGCACGGGGAGGTTACACAGATAAGCATAACAGTCCGTGCAGCCCTAGGAGAAGTAGTAAACAATATAGGAGTCCAAGAAAGAGACAAGATCAGACAATCTGTGCGTGTGTGGTGCTGGCTTATGTAGAGCTGTAGATGAGGATGATAGCAAACAGGTGTTGTAATTGTGAAGTGAGTGCAGGTGATAACCAAGGAGGATTGTGGGAGATGTAGTGCACAGTGGTGACAGGCATGGTGACTGGTGATCCTGACAGAAATGGGCTTTTCTTGTTTTTTTCAGCAGAGCTTCATTATAATTAAATTAGTCAGATCCATATCCTCAGTGTCATTTGACGGGGGTGTGTCGTGGGCAAGCTGTATAATCATATGGAAGCAATCATGCTCAGGCAGCTAATGACGACAAGGTGGGAAACAAAGACAAAGCTCATTTTGCAAGTCAATTAGAGGACGGATGCAATCAGGGTATAAACGGGAGGCCTTGGCTGCCTTCCCTCTTCACCAGTTTTCTGGAGGCCATGTCAGCATGGCATAAACCAGTATTCAAATTAAAATAGAATACTGCGAACACACAAACTTGACAAAAAATACGGCTCTTTGTGCAAATAGTTTGAATCCCTTGGCTTAAGCATCTTTAAGAGCGAGAACTAAACGTAACAGCTGCTTCAACACAATGCGGACACAGATGTGAGACATGCTCAAAAACTGTGGACAAGATAGCAGAATTGTGGAAAGTCACATTTTGAAAAAGTAGCTTCTACAAGTTGTAGTTTCTACAGTTTTAGTAACAAAAAAATACACTAAAGCTAAAGGGTACAAGATAAATACAAAAAAAATTGAATAATAAAATAAGTGTGCATGGTTTCTGCACTGACAGCGGACACGCCCCTAGCGTTTGAAAGCAGAGAATACTGGATATTTTTTTCAAGATTTTGATAAATACTTTTATTTACTTGGCCATTTTTATCATTCAGATTTGGCTGGGTGGTCAATAACACATTTTCTGTGGTGTGACAAACTCAGAACACAAATTTAATATAGCTTTACACGGACTTTAACAACAACAACACTTGATTGGGTGATTTATTTCGATTTCTATTTCCATTTCTATTTAACATTTTATTTTTACAGCAGCTATAAAATGCAGCTCAATTTGTAAGCCCATTTTTGTAGACTAATGAACTACAGTAACAAACTAAATAAATAAATACATAATTGTTATATGTAATATAATTTTTTTTTATTTAAAATTAAAATAAAGTCACACTGCGAGATATCACATTGTGGGGGAAAATTATGACATAATATATAAAGTCATATATCATCAGAAATTATATAAAGTCATACATTTTAGATATCAAGCCACAATAACGCTTTTATGTTTACAATCTGAAGTGCAAACAGGCATCCATAGCTCAAGGCTCTTAACAGTTCAGAATATAAAAACATTTTAGAAAAACAAAAAGGCTGTGTGTGCAATGTAAAGTTGTATTAAAAACAGAGATATGGCTCTTACTTAGCGGTAAAAGTGGCATATATAAGTTAGTAGTGTCACTATATAGACTGCAAGATAGACCTGAAATGTCTTCCTCTTGAAATGTCTTGATGATGGCACTTCAGACTTGAGCTGCAGTTCATGCTGTCGTAGATTACAGTGTTCAGACTGTTCTCATTACAATCTATCTGTCAATCACGCATTTCATTTACACCCTTACTAAAGTGAAGTGCACCTACCATAATAGTTATTTTGGTGTTTTTTTTCTTTTTTACCCATTTGAACTTGAGACTATTAGAAATAAAGGCTGTGTGCCCTACCAACTAATAACATACAAGATGTTTTTCCATAACGATAACTACACATGAAACCCAAGACATGCAATATCAGTCTACCATAAAATTACTTAGCTTTCACCGAAACCAAAAGAAAATGACAAAGGATAATGAAGTACGTTCAAGTAGAGCAGCCCGCAGGCCATCTGGCACCGATAAACCTGTCTGACATATACTGTAAAGAGATTTCTGGAAAGCCTCCCTCTGTTTCGCCCCCTATTTCAAACAGTCATATTAGGCGAGATATCAGCGTGACAGTGGCTGCCCGAGGCCCAACATATTGATCCACTGACGGTTTTCTGATAGACCCATACACAGCAGAGGATGCCAAATCTCACAATGAAAATCAATTTTTTATACTCTACATTATAATGTTGTGCTGCCTAAATTTACTTGTAGCATTTAAAACAGCTGGATTACATTTTTTAGCATTCTTTTAAAATGTATTTATTTTTATAATGTTTAATATAAAGTCCCTTTTTACTGATCTACCTCTCGTAATTTACACTGTAAATAATAATTGTTGTACATAAAAAAATTATTGGATTATTGGAGTACATTTTACAAGAAAATACTATTTGAGTCTTTCTACTTCAAAATGTCATGTTTAATTCAATGGTGTTTTACTGATTCTTTGTAATCATTTGTGAAATTTGCTAGCAATTTCTGAGTGAAAAATTGTTTATAACTGTTTGTATATTTGTTCAGTGCGCACAGAGAGTTTTGTTTTTAATTTATTTGAATGAAATAGTATAAAATAGTATGAAATAGCATAAAAAATATAAATTCTAACTAGTAAATTGTAAAAAAGTTAATAAAATGTATATCGCTAATTAATAATATAACATATAGGATAATATACTATAAATTGTTATTAAATTTTTTCTTTTTATAATGTTTATTATAAAGTCCCCTTTTAGTGCATTAATGTAATATAAATCTGAAAGCACAATTGTTTTGTATTTTAAAACAGTTTTTTTAGTGATCTTTTGTAATTCACACAGGGGGTTAGATTATGCGGGATGCTGAAGTTTTGGCTTTGACTGAGACAGAGAGACACAGCGAGTGACAGAGAGAGAAGCAGAAATGTATGCCTCTTTTTATCTAATGTGTTGAAAATAGGCTGCATGTTATTTGTCAGCGAGCCGGGAAACTTAAAACAGTTTTTTTAGTGATCTTTTGTAATTCACACAGGGGGTTAGATTATGCGGGATGCTGAAGTTTTGGCTTTGACTGAGACAGAGAGACACAGCGAGTGACAGAGAGAGAAGCAGAAATGTATATGTCTCTTTTTATCTAATGTGTTGAAAATAGGCTGCATGTTATTTGTCAGCGAGCCGGGAAAATTTAACAGGAACAGTGGCTGGAACAGATTGCATGGTTCAATAACTGCCTCGCACTTGTGCCGTTCAAATTTAAAGTTTTGTCATCAATTTGCCACACTGACAAACTACAACTTTATTTCTGAAGTAGAAAGCAGCGCAATGAGATGTTACGCAACACAAAATCATAAAAATGTTGAGCTATATACTAAAAAAACCAACCAAACAAAAAACATTTTAAGGGCTGGCAAACAATCAGAAATATATATATTTTTTTAAATGACAAAAAGCATATTTTAAGCAGCTTGAAGACAGTTGGAGTGTCTGAAATATCTAGGTGCCATTCAAATTCACTATGTAATTATGGGTCAAAGGCCACAAAATGATGAATACCGCAGCAGCATTTTATATCTGGAATGAATGTGGATTGGCTTAATTAAAGTTGGGATTTTTATCTCAACAGATGTGCTGTAAGCTGGTGCCTTGATTAAGTTGGCGCTCACGGAGCTTTTTAAAAGTGAGTGCTCTTCACCCTTTTAATAAATTCAATTAAATAAAGCAAATTAATATACATAAATCAACCACATGGAAATATCAGTATGTCTGGTTTGTTTTCACCCTCCAGCCTTCATTCCCACAAAAGGTAGAGCAATAAATTCGAGTTCAAACAACTTTCAATGTCATTTGAAAGTCACGTCGGTCCTGTCAATAGTCACCAAACGGCTGTCAAAATCCTTTGAGGACTGTCAATCAAGCTTGAGGATTGTCTGGATGGGCTGACAGAGACCAGAAAGAGAGGTGTTTGCCAGAAAGACGTTCAAAATTTCAGATTTTTGCCCTACTTTTCAACTTACCTCATGCATATGCAAATAAACCCTGAAAGCCAAAAACAAAACCCTTTTTGGGATCTAACATGTGGAAGGATGTTGGTAAGCATCTGTGTAACATTAAACAGGTGCAGGAGGTGCACTAGAGAGTCTGTTTTGTGCTACAAATCTCTTTATGTGACCTGAAAGGTAACAGCACATTATTACTATATTTAGACAATATGTTAATAAGGTTTGAACTTTTGAGTAAATTCAGGAAATGGGCCAACTGGCATTTATAGCTTGTAAATGAACCCATTAACATTGTGTCATGATGGTAAAAACTGTGGTACACACTACAAAGAAACATCAGAAGGCATATAAGGCCATTGCTGATTGACAAAAAGTAGGATTATGTTTAAAGCCAACTGAAGCCTGACTTTGCTTTTATATTAAGAGGAAACCAGCTAAAGTTGCGCATCTGGGGAATTCCAATGCGCAATACAAACTCTCCAATCGAATTTGCAGACGAAAAAGTCTGCTAGGGATGAAACAGACTTTGTGTTTGCTTTTCTCAGTTGCATATATCTGCCCTCCGAGGCAAACAGAGAGATGCAGTGGTATCTCAGAATAGCTGTCGAGGCACAAGACAATGAGATTCGAGTGCCGAGATTTTGCGCTGAACCGCTGAGAGATGCGTGAACCGTTGAGAGATGCTTTTCTGCATTTCCTGAAGCTCTACAACCTGATACAGTGGCGCTGGGAACAGCTGCATCCTATTTATGAGTCCAATTAGGCATCTTGTGTTTGAAACTCCAAAATAGCTCAATATACTTTTGCGACTCATTGCTTTTGTTGCATTTACAAAGATTTTAATGTCATGACATGACAACCAGTCATTCTGAAGTTGGATTTTTTTTAGTTCTGCAGTGGGTTTAGTCGGAATTCAATTAGCTTTGAAATGAAGCTACTGTCATGAAAGACAGGATGTGTTTGAATCCACCAAACCCATCTTTAATGGGCAGTCATGCTGTCGGAAGGAGAAATTCTTCGTAACCTGCTGAGTCTGATATCACTTTAGGTTGTGGTTGCATTTACAAAGATTTTAATGTCATGACATGACAACCAGTCATTCTGAAGTTGGATTTTTTTTAGTTCTGCAGTGGGTTTAGTCGGAATTCAATTAGCTTTGAAATGAAGATACTGTCATGAAAGACAGGATGTGTTTGAATCCACCAAACCCATCTTTAATGGGCAGTCATGCTGTCGGAAGGAGAAATTCTTCGTAACCTGCTGAGTCTGATATCACTTTAGGTTGTAAAAAACAAGGCTTCAATTGTACAAATGCGTCAGCAGCCCATTAAATAAGAGTGGGTGTTTTACGGCACAGCTGAGATCTTTCTAAAATGATGGATCTGAAGCAGTCTTACAGTCTGATCGGTGCATTCTTGGATCTGAACTGCTCCAAAAGTAAACCTAGACTCACTGGAACACATGCTTCTACCTACATTTTTGCTAAACTCCAAAAACGTACCTGTACATACTGTACAATTCACTGCAGTTTCTTGCTGAAATACATATTAGTGGCAGTATAACACCAACAACTTTTATTCCTTTTTACACAAGTTATTATTACAGGCACAGATTATCAATTAATAACCACTTATTTTCTCATAGTTCCCAATACTATATCATGACCTCAAAACACTTTTACCAAAGTGCATGTTTTGTAAACTCATATATTTAGATTTTTGCATCACATAACCAGCTCCATATCTATAGCTTTTCTGATATTGTAAACTTGCTCAGCAGCTCACCTAGAACAGCACTGCACTTGCGAAGCGTGGGGATACAAGTCCCGTGAAACACAAGTCATGATAAAAGCCATGTAAAAACAAGGTAAAATGGCATGGTTTCTTTAGCAAATGTGCAGGTGGTACATTATTTTTTCTAACATTATTTTGGACATTTCATTTTGATCTGCCATAATGCAACAATCAACAAAAATATTACCAGATTCACATTGACCTGTTACAGGTAAAACTGAACTCACTAGGCATTTCACTTTAAAGTATCGCGTGTTTTCATGTGTCGGCTCATTTTAGCGATTCAAAAACACAGCGTACCCTATGTAGAACAAATCTATTAGCTGGATCTTTTTAGTGAATCAAACATATACAGCACGATCAGTGTGGTCTGATTCCCGAACGATTGACTCATGTAAGCTGGTTCAGTTTAGTGACTCGCACATAAAAATATTACCATTTTTGTTTAGAATTTTTTGTTTGAATAGTTAAGGATTGTAAAATATTAATCAGAGGCAGTTTGGAAAGGGGCTGAGACTCAATCACCCCATAGGATGCTGACCAAGCATCCCGCCTCAAATGAATTTCTTGGGTACCGTATAACTCCTGCTTGGTAAATAGACAGCGTGCAACACGGTGAGACAATCAGGCTATAAGGCAGTGGGCGCATTAACATGACAGTAAGTTTAAGGGATGATAAATGGCTCATGGGCCATGCAAGAGGGAATACCTAATGCATGGCCGTCAAGATTGTGCCCCAAAGAGGTTTAAAACCCAATTAGAGGCAGTAATGAGGTATTGCCTCAGTCGGGAAGAGGCAGGAGAGGAAATAAGTATGTTTTGTGTGCATACTAAAAAAATATAACAGAATAAAAAAGGGTTTCAATGATACTAATAGCATCTGAGCATTTGCTATTGTTTTGCAGAGCGAGATATGTGCTCTCTCTTGGGACTCGTCTGTTCAGTCTACAAGGCTGAATATTTTAGACAGGTTGTTGCTTTAATTTTTGTACGGATGTACATATTTGTTTATTTATCCCCTCTTTAATGATATCAATAAAGCCAATGACTTGAGACTGTTAATTTGTTTTCATGGCTAAAAGAAGAACTTGGCCAATTAAGTATGAAAGAATAATAAAATAACAACAATATTCAACCTCAGGGGAAAAAAAATCTAATATATGTACATTTCCAGTGTGTCAAATTTATATGAGGAAATAAAAGTAACTAAAATGTATAAAGGGGAGAGCGGGGTGAGTTGAGCCAGTTTTTACTAGCGCTGTGTTTAAAGCGAGCACATGACAGTAATGGGTCCAACTTAAATATGTACATAAATTTCAGGATATGGTGCATCCTTGGGAATAGTCACTTTGGGTCTAAAATAAACTGCTTTCAAAATATGGCTTTTCATTAAAAAAGTGGTCTCTTGGCTCAACTTGCCCCCAGTGAGGGGTAAGTTGAGCCACATGGATTTTATGCTGGAGTTTACCACTGATTATGCTGAAGTAAAGTGAACATTTTCACCTCATGCTATATCAAAGGAAGAGAAATTCAATAAAAATGACTTCTTAAAATCTATGTGTGAGCCTTGTGATGGACTGGCCGTTCATCCAGGGAGTTTCCTGACAAATGGCTCATGACGCTGGGTAAGGATCCAGCACCCCACAACCCTAATAAGGACATACCTGTATAGGTTTGGATAATAGAATGGATGACTTCTTAAAAGTTTTATTTAAATATACAATTATTTTAAAATTGCAGAACAAAAAGATTAAATTGAAGAAGAAGAAGAAAAAAAACCAGACTGCAACTGACCTTACAGAAATGGGCTAATAGTATTCAACATCCCACTTATAAATGTTGCAATGTTGGCCAATTTTCATAAACAAGGCCTATTTAAAATGTACAGATCAAAATCAAGTTCAAAACAAAGAACAAAATGAAAATCATGTTTGGTGTAAAATTAATGAAATATAATGTAGAATTACAGAAAAGTAATAGTTAATAAGAAGGGGTGACTAGTTCTGCTCTCTTAAAATGACAGCGAGATCTCTGTGTAGAGATAATTTGAATACATTAATACATTGGTACAGTATACTAAGTAATCCACTTCATGAAAATTCAATTTCCCTTGATGTTATCGCTGCTCTTCAGATGTCATGCCACACTCCTGTCTGAAACGCTGTTATTTGCTCACGTTCAGATTGAGGATAGGGACGCGTGTATGTCACGCTAAAAAAAAGTTTCTCACAGTTTGACTATTTTAATATGACCCCTGATAGTCAATTCTGAACAACATGCATATGGTCCTACTTACACCAAGGGCCCTTTGGTGGAGACTGATTGGGCGCTTTTCTTTCAATCGCAATGGGGTGTGCAGGTTTCTAATCTCCATTTTAGTTGATCGAAGTCTTGGCTGGCTTCTCAATTTTTTTTGCGGGAGCAACAGGTAAATCTGAATGAGTTTGTGATGCAAAAAGAGAATCAGTTATGATGAAACCAATTGAGATGGGGAATGTGCCCTTCTAACCTGCAGTAAATTAATAAGAGAGCACTTGGTGGTTCCGCAGAGCTACTTGCGAAATTTTGTGTGGTCAGAAGAAATCAAATATGTTTGGAAAAAAGGCACAACACGGCAACATGAAAACTCCATAAACAGAAGAAAATATGTTTTCTGGAGTGTCCCAGTCAAGAGTCCTGACCTCAACGCGATTGAGGTGTTTTGGCATGACCTCAAAAGTGTGATTGATGCCAGGCATCACAAGAATATCATGGAACTGCAACAGTTTTGTAAGACACTGACTGTTGTGGAGGTCTGATGTGCAATTATAGGAAACATTTGGTGGTGGAGGTTACTGCTGCTACCGAAGGAGGTCAAGCAAGTATATAATCCAAGGGTTCACATACTTTTTCCACCGTGCACTGCAAATGTGTAAATGGTGTGGTCAGTATAGACAAGAAAAAGTATCAATGTTTTCTCTTGCTGAAGATCAGATCAAATGTAATGGCCAATCCAAAGGTTCACATACTTTTTCCAAAGAAGTTCAAATTCACTGCTCTTTCTATTAAAATCTTCTTACACAGTCTTCTTATTGCTGCTACTGAAGCAGGTCAACCAGTTATAAAATAATTTTTTCCACCATGCATTGCAAATGTTTACAGGCTGTGTTCAATAAAGAGATGAAAAACAAATCAGTGTTTTCTCTTGCTGAAGATTAGCTTAAACATAATGACCAGTCTAATGGATTCACATACTTTTCCTGCAGCTGTTCAAATTCACTTCTCTTCCACTTAAGATCTACTTAAACAAAATTGCATCATTTCCATGACCAGTTCACTTATCAAAGTCGCATCTGTGCCACCCACAGTGCGTATAACTGAAGCCTGGAGATGTAGAAGGATCTTTCACATCCTGAAAGCATCTAAAAGGTTATAATGACAGCACAAATGGACAGCACAAAAATCAATCATTGCAAGTCGTCAAGATCTAAACTGAGTTTCTAATGGCTCAACAATTTGCTTTTAAAAGGAATAGTTGACCCCCAAATTAAAATATGCTGAAAATTTACTCAATTTCATACCATCCAAGATATAAATGAGTTTGTTTCTTCATCAGAACAGATTTGGAGAAATGTAGCATTACATCACTTGCTTACCAGCGGTGAGAAACATGCAGCTTTTAACTTCACAAGACGTTAATTGATGGACTGGAGCCGAGTGGATTACATTGTGATGCTTTTATCGGCTGTTTGGACTCTCATTCTGACGGCACCCATTCACTGCGAAGGATCCATTGGTAACTGATGTAATGCTATATTTCTCCAAATCTGTTCCAATCTACATCTTGAATGATCTGAGCAGTGTTGGGGAAATTGTTACTTAGTTCATGGTAAATAATGTGTTAAGTTTCTTTTGCGTTACTTTTTCTCATCTGGGCAAGGTTTTTTTTTTTTTTTTAAATATAAAAAGTTCTATTTTTGGCAAAAGTTAAATGAATAAGCCTCAGGCTGAAGGAAGTGCTAAAGGGGTCCTATTATACTTTTTCACTTTTTCAACTTTAGTTAGTCTGCAGTGTTGCTGTTTGAAAAAGTTAATCATGAAGAATTTGAAAAAGATCTGCAAAGTTCAAAAGTTCAAAGTCCACTTCAAAAGGTTTGATTTAACAGAAATCACTTTTCAAAAACTACAACGAAAGACTCTGGACTTTGGACTACAACGCATATTTTCTGGGATTTGTGACATCACAAATACCGACGAATGGGACGAGACCTGGTTGAGCTGCGCTAGAGAAGGCAACGAGTGTTATCACTATGTCGGAGACACACTAGCTTTCCCAAGGCAGATGAACTTAGAGTGGTTACAATCATCCGGCTCAAATTGATTTGATTTTGACCAATATTTACACTGAAGCTCGCAGGCGGCTATGGTAAGGGGCGTGACATTTCCCAATCAGGCGCCGAGTGGAGCCAATCACAACACACACTATAGCCCAGCTAACCAATCACAGCACATTTCGTATTTCAGAAGGCGGGCCTTCATTTGAGACAGGAACTATTCTTTTTTCGTTTTTCGAACAATCTAGTATGAGAGCGTGTTCTAGTATACCCCCAAAACAAAATCAAGACTTTGTAAAAGAGCATAATAGGACCCCTTTAATTCAAGTCTGTATGTACAGTAGAGGGCGCAGCTCAAACAAGCCTTTAAATTGTGCTGCTATTCTCGATTGAACAAAGAATATGATGCAGGAGAAGAAAGTTCAACACTCTTCAACAATGAATTTTTAAAACATGAAAGATGCAATGCCATGCAAAAGTAAAGAAGTTACAGTAGAAGAACATGAGATAAAATGCAACAAAGCTGTGAGCCCGATGAAATTAAAGATTCATGTTCCTTCTATAATGACCTAGATGACATTCTGGGAGCGAGTGCTTGTGCTAATCTGACAGATGTTGTCAAGGGGAGAAACGTGGACTCGCAAAGTGACGAAAAAGAGTGCTCTGTCATTCGCCATTCACACTTCAACCATGTTTACACTGCAATCCAATGTACACTCTTAAAAATAAAGGTGCTTCATGATGCCATAGAAGAACCTTTTTGTCTAAATGGTTCCATAAAGAACCTTTAACATCTGAAGAACCTTTCTGTTTCACAAAAGGTTCTTTGTGGTGAAAAAAGGTTCTTCAGATTACAAAAAGGTAAGAAAGAGATGGTTCTTTAAAGAACCTTTGACTGAATGTTTCTTTGTGGAACCAAAAATGGTTCTTCTATGGCATCGCTTGAAGAACCTTTTGAAGCACCTTTATTTTTAAGAGTGTAAAATGATAATACTCCAACTGAGACTATGAGATTTATAATGGACAAATCAATATTGTTTTCTTTTCTGGAAGACCTACAGCTGACATAAAAGTTATGGTTTCAAAGCGCAAAATACAATATTACAGACACCATTCAACTGAAATTGTGAAAAAATTAAGGATGTATGCAATTCTGCAGTAACCTATTCAGTAAAGTGAAAATGAGTGAAAACTGTGTTTATGTTGATATTAAGATATATATACACTAGCGTTCAAAGATTTGCAGTCAGTAAGATTTTTTTTAAAGAAATTGATACTTTTATTCAGCAAGGACACATTAAATTGATCAAATTTATGCATGCATTATTATTTTTAAATAGACTACGGTTTCAGATTTTGCATCGTATTCATATGTGCAGCATTAATGCAAGAGCCAGTGATCACATTTCCCAAGTTGTTTCCTGTAATAAACTTGACAAACCTCGGTTTCAGGATGTGCCGAAACTACTTTTTGAAACAGATCAATAGTCAACACTGGGAGCCCCAATAGCTTGACTGCAACAGTTTGTTCCACTGTTAGAGGAAAGTTCTCTGTCACTCCAGGTGAAGTCTCGACTGACTACTGACATACACAGATGTGTCTCTTCTCGGCCTTGCACTTCACAGCCAACCCGGGTCCAAATCTGGAGTTTTCCCGCCAGATATGCACTGCACGAAAAATCACTTCCTAATGAGTTTGAATTAGTCTCTTTTGGCATGTTTTCCAGTAAAATATCTGAAAATCCTTGAAACAAGATCAAATTTTCTCAGGAAACAACACTGCATAGAATATTAAGACTTGTTTTCCCAGACTGTGCATTGAATATAAGTTTATTTTGTGTTACTGCACTGGCAGATTTAAAAAAAAAATCTTATATTGTTTTTCACTTGTTTATACTTAAAATGGAGCAACTTGGAGTAGCAACACCATCAAATCTGTCATATACTTTCAAAGCACAAAGTTTGTTTTCTTAATCTTGTGAGATGCCTTTCCATCCATTATAAATGGTGGTTTTGATAGTCTGACATCTGACATTTCAACACTTCCATGTTTTAAACTGCCTTTCATCACAGTCGGAAAATGATAGACGGATGTCAGCAGATCCATCAGCACCCACATGTCTGATCCGCATCCAAGAGACAAATAAAGGCAGCAGCTTATGTGGGCATAATTCCAGCGATTGTTTGCTTAGCTGGAAATTTCTGCTAAAGTGATTACTGCTCACATAGCTTTTAGGCGATTAACCATTAAGGTAAGTTTCAGGATAGCCACATTTAATAAATTAATAAAACAGCACCTAACAGTACTCTAAGCCTTATGAAACATTTGGACAGACTTTGTTCACGTCATGGTGGAATGATTAGTCAAGCTTTGTTAACAGAGCAACATTAATACAACCACAGACTCCAAAAGAATGTAATTCAGCGTAGTATTAACCTGCATTTTGAAAATTGCATTTGGTGAATTCAAGACCATACTGACACACACCAGGACTCAAAATGAACATACGGCTCCCTCTAGTGTTCAACACACGCTTTGCAGGCTGACATATTTATATCTTTACATAAGTTTATACGTGGTCTTCAATACTAATCACATTCATCTTTTGAAACAAACCTCACAAGTTACTGTTGATGGACACTGAAGACTTTTTCAAGGTTTGCTTTTTTTCTGGTCAAAAATATATTTAAAAAATATGCTAAATATATGCAAATATTTAAGGGAATATATTTAAATACAATTAAAACCTCATATATAACAAGAAAATACATTTCCAATCTTAAAATACATAAAAATCCTTAGATTGAAAATATATAGAAATATAAGTAATGCATCACGGTTGCCACAATAATTTTAAGCAGCACAACTGTTTTCAACAAAAAAGATTTGTTTCTTGAGCAGCAAATCAGCATATTAGAATGATTTCTGAAGGATCGTGCGACACTGAAGACTAAGTAATTATTGCTAAAAATTCAGCTTTGCTATCATGAAATAAATGACATGTCAAATATATATATTTAAACAGAGAACAGTTCTATATATTTTAGTAACATTTATCAGTATTACTGTTTTTGCTTGTATTTTTGATCAAATAAATTCTGCCTTGGTGAGCACAAGAGACTTTAAAACATTAATTCAAAATATGCATCGAAATGAGGCAAGAAAATATATTTCTTAAAATAGTCAAGTCAAGTCACCTTTATTTATATAGCGCTTTTAACAATACAGATTGTGTCAAAGCAACTGAACAGCATTAATTAGGAAAATAGTGTGTCAATAATGCAAAATGACCATAGTAAACACTCATTTTTCAGTTAAAGACAGTTCATCATTGAATTCAGTGATGTCATCATCCAGCTCAGTTCAGTTTAAATAGCATCTCTGCAATCAAGTCAACGATATCGCTGGAAATGAAGTGTCCCCAACTAAGCAAGCCAGAGGCGACAGCGGCAAGGAACCAAAACTCCATCGGTGACAGAATGGAGAAAAAACCTTAGGAGAGACCAGGCTCAGTCGGGGGGCCAGTTCTCCTCTGACCAGACGAAACCAGCAGTACAACTCCAGGCTGCAGCAATGTCACATTGTGCAGAGGACTCATCTGGTTCCTGTGGTCTTGTCCCGGTGGTCGTCTGAGACGAGGTCTTTACAGGGGATCTGTATCTGGGGCTCATCTAGTTGTCCTGGTCTCCGCTGTCTTTCTATAAAATACATAATCAGAAATACATGTTGGACAATTTCTTCGTATTTATAAGTAACCTAACTAAAACTTATCAAAAATATATTAAAATATATCTGATAATATATTTATTTTTGCCATATAGGGATAAAAGTATATTTCTTTACATAAGTGTTTCTATGTGTGTGGCTGTATCCGTGTAGGCTTGAGATCATAGATGAACTTGCTTTTGCAGCTGTGTCTGATCTTTATACATGCTAGCGGCCACACAGTGTGTTAAGTGCCCCCTTCAGCTGTCTACGACTCTCCCCTGAGCCCCAACCACTTACTGGAGACTGGGGAGGCCAAGCTCGACTGCCTCTCCACACCCACTGAGTGCTTAACAACCAGCGGCTAAAAAACGCTCGTACGTTAAATTGTAATGCTTCTTCAGTTCGCGCTAATAGCGCTGGTGTCATTGATTTCTTGTCGCGCCCCCTCAGCCAGGCGAAATACTAATGGTGGTGGTCAATAAAGCACATGAACTGGAAGTTCTCACTCTTCACTTCCATCAAACTCAGCCCTAAAAATAGCCGCCACATTCTGCAACACCACCAGCTTACTTAAAGGAATAGTTCACCCAAAAATGAAAATGTGCTCACCCACAGGTCGTCCAAGATGTAGATGAGTTTCTTGATCGGAACAGAATAGGAGAAATGTAGTAGGCTATAACATCACTTGCTCACCAATGGATCCTTCGCAGTGAATGGGTGCCGTTAGAATGAGAGTCCAAACAGCTGTTAAAAACATCACAATAATCCACAAGTAATTCACACCACTTCAGTCCATCAATTAACGTTTAGTGAAGCAAAAAGCTGTGGAATTTTAAATTTAAGGCATTTTAAATTTAAACTTGACAAAACAAGAGTCCATAATCCATAATAACGATTCCTCCGGTGAAAAAGTTAATTCTCTGTTGTCCTATTACGTTAAAAATCACCAAAAAATTTTTTTAGAACTGTTTTGGACTGTTTTCGCTTGTAAATGGTGCTTGATCTGTGCATATTTCTTTCCTGATTCAGATGAGACAATGTTTCACTGGAGAAAGCAATATTATGGGTAGAGGACTCCGTAAGCAACAGTTTGATGTTAAAAACATCTTCATGATTAATTTGTTTCTTACAAACACACAGCTTTTCGCTTCACAAGACATTAATTGGTACTTGTGAATTAATGTGATGCTTTTATCAAAGAAATTATCTGTCGCTACTTGTGTTACATTGCAACATTACATACACAATTCTTCATTTGATGTCATAAAAATTTATATCAATAAATTAATATCAACTTATCCTGAATGCTGCTTTGAACATTTGTATCAACTTTATAAGAATTAGACAATTTTTTTTTACAGTTATTTGATTGTAAGCAAGTTTAAAATTAAAGTCGACATGAAATGTTCACAGATCATTATAATTTCAAAAGAAAAATAAATAGGGCTGTACTTGATTTTATATATCAGTAATTGGATCATAAAAAGAGAGCATTACATACCAAATGGGAGCCAAGAAAAAAAAAAAAAAGTAAAAAACACAACCCCACCCGAACACACAATAACAATCTAGAGATATTGCAGCTCTCTTTTTTTACAGTCACATATCTTTCTGAAAGGCCCCTTTTAAGTGAGGAATTGATCTGTTATATAAAAGCTCAATGACACTTCCTGCCACAAGGATGAAGTGTAGATATTGCTCCATCACTTGTAGTTTAGAAATTGCTTTGTCTCAAAACAGAGTTCATAAAAACATTGATACTGTCAGTTTACTAATGCCCATTGTGTTTCACATTCTTTCCACAAATTCAACATTCACACCAGGGTAGCAATATGACAGCTATTTTAGAGAACAGCATAAAAAATACTAATTTCTTTTAATTAAGCAACTCTTTGCATGAATGGTTACATGAAATATGCATGGAAATGGATACATATTTTGCAGTTATTCTGGCCGAACTAAACAAATTCCTAGTAGGATATCGTAAGTGAAATTTTAAGTGATTATTGTTGTGTTTTGTCAATGTTGTGAGCTTGAAGCAGGCCTTCACTCTTAAAAATAAAGGTGCTTCAAAAGGTTCTTCAAGCGATGCCATAGAAGAACCATTTTTGGTTCCACAAAGAAACATTCAGTCAAAGGTTCTTTAAAGAACCATCTCTTCCTTACCTTTTTATAATTTGTAAAACCTTCTTTCGCCACAAAGAACCTTTTGTGAAACAGAAAGTTTCTTTAGATGTTAAAGGTTTTTTATGGAACCATTTAGACAAAAAGGTTCTTCTATGGCATCGTGAACCCCCTTTATTTTTAAAGGGGTCATATGATGCGATTTAAATTTTTCCTTTCTCTTTGAAGTGTTACAAGCTCTTGGTGCATAAAGAAGATCTGTAAAGTTGCAAAGACTAAAGTCTCAAATCCAAAGAGATATTCTTTATAAAAGTTAAGAGTCATATGTCATAAAGAGAGCTGATCCGTGCTGGTCGCTGAGGAAATACTACAACTTTGCACTGTGGATCGCCGTATCGGCTTTCACCGTGGACGAAGCGGAGTCCAGCCCGGGGTCGTCACATATGGTTGCCGCAAGCCCGCCGTGTGTGATGCTGTGTGTTTCGTTGTGAAAGCGAAACTACTTTGTTTGGCCTTCCAAAAGAGGACACGACTAGACATCAGTGGTTAAGTTATATTTACAACACTGTTCCAGAACAGTTCAACCCAAATATTCAGATGTGTCCAGCGCATTTTATGGAGGACTGTTTCCTGATCCTGGTAGAGTAGACTACAATGCCGGCTATTATGACTCACAGACTGTTATATTGAAAGAATTTGCCACTGATGATTCAAATGTGAGTTTTGAGCAGTGTAGTGTAACACTTGTTGTTTGTCATTTCTCCTATCACAAATGGTTTTATGTTTAATGCCCATTGTGTTTCACATTCTTTCCACAAATTCAACATTCACACCAGGGTAGCAATATGACAGCTATTTTAGAGAACAGCATAAAAACGCAACGCGTAAAAAGACAGTATAAGTCATTATAATTTGTAATTATGTCCCCACTGGATGCAACAAATGCCTCGTTTATAATGGGTTTTAATGTTTATGTCTCGTCGCTCCGGCCGGACACGGCATCACCCTATGTGAGGGGCGTAACATTTCCGTCTCACGCTTGAGGTATTCGGCCAATCACAACGCACTGGATAGCTGGCCAATCACAGCACACCTCGCTTTTCAGACCGATGAGCTTTGTAAAAATCAACGTGTTTCAGAAAGGCGGGGCATAGAGGAGAACCAATAATGTACAGTACGTGGAAAATAATGTGTTTTTTAACTTTAAACCGCATAAACACACTTCATTACACCAAATACACAAAATAATGTTCTTTTTAGCAGCATCATATGACCCCTTTAAGTGTTTTCTACAACAACTCTAAACAACAGATTCATGTAAAGATGCTGCTATTCTGATGGATGAAAGCAACCTGATCAAAGGCCATTCTTATGTTTTATAAATAAAAAAGAACAAAAACTGTATCAAAAGTCTCATTGTTATGTCTATTTGATTTTAGCTGATAAAATATGGCTACATTCACACAGTCAGTTTTTGGGACTAACAAATGATTTGACTTGAGTCTTTCGAGTTGTGTTAATATCTAATAGCAGACAAAAGCTGTCTTCTTAGACAGGTAGCTAAGTTCAATTCCCACCTGTATTCTCAGAACAGTCTTGAATAACACTGTAACCATAGTGACAGATAATGTCTGCATATCAGACTAATTCTCTGATGGCTTACCTTACAAAAATGTACTAGTACCTTTTTTCTATGGATGTGTATATCATTGTAGGGCTGTCCAATTCTGGCTCCTTTCCATACAGTCAAAGGCCTACTGTAAAGCAGTTTGTTTGTTTGTTTTTAGTTCCTTTTTTCATGTTCAAGGATATTAACATATTCAAAGTTACAAAGAATATAATGCCACTACACTTTAAAAAAAAGTTAGTCATTTTAATGGAAAACCTGTAAATATTGCACAGTTAAACCCGTCAATTAGTTAACTGCAAGTTAATGTCTGCATATCAGACTAATTCTCTGATGGCTTACCTTACAAAAATGTACTAGTACCTTTTTTCTATGGATGTGTATATCATTGTAGGGCTGTCCAATTCTGGCTCCTTTCCATACAGTCAAAGGCCTACTGTAAAGCAGTTTGTTTGTTTGTTTTTAGTTCCTTTTTTCATGTTCAAGGATATTAACATATTCAAAGTTACAAAGAATATAATGCCACTACACTTTAAAAAAAAGTTAGTCATTTTAATGGAAAAACTGTAAATATTGCACAGTTAAACCCGTCAATTAGTTAACTGCAAGTTACCACAACAAATATGCTACAGTGAAAAATGATATTATATTTAATTAAAAAACATGCATTTTTTAAATTATAAATTGCTGTGAAAATTGTGTTTAATGGACCTAAAAAGTATGAATTTTAATTAGACCTAACAGTGAAAACAAATTATATTTTGAAAAGCAAATTCCTCTTAAAATACAGTAAAACCAGTAAAAGTAAGTACCTGGGGACTGTGATTTTATTATATTTATTTAAATATTCATGTTGGTTCTTATTTTTAAAGCTATGTAGCCTACATGTAAAATGTTATGTTATGCATTATTTTTTGTCTATACATCTATTAATTTATTTGTCATAGTTTATGACTTTAATGGTCACATTTAGATGCTACAATGACACATTTCTACATTTAAAAACTAAAATTACAACTACCATTGGTGATACAATTAAATAATAGATGCCCTCACTTAACTAACAGATTGTCAATCCACATGAAAACAAATCACTAATACATTTTCGTTTAATGCGGATGTGTTTCAAAACCTAATAGTATATTAACTTAGCCGGTTGTATCGCGCAGCTGTGTGAACTTGAACATCCTTTTTGTCCAAAACACTCGTATTTAACTATGTGTAGGTGTTTCTCGGCAATGCACACCGACTGTAGGCCCGACAGCACGCGTTGGCCACTGGGTGTCGCTCTGGAGCAAAACATGGCGCGGCATCTCCCCCACCCCCTAAACATCTCCGAATGTGTGCATGTGTGCGAATGTGTAGCGCCGAGAAAGTAAGTCTGTGTTTCCAGCTGACTGCTCGCTCTCTCTCAGTGTGTGTGTATGTGTTGTCATTATTATTATCCAGTCTGCTCCCAGCTCAGAATGGCCAGATTCACTCAGACTGAGACAAGAAGGGAGCAGCACCCACAGCCGCCCCATCCCGCGTACTCCAGCCTGCTTTTCACTGGACCCGGGGAAGCACCGACCCAACATCCACTCCTCCTAATCCCGCACCAGCACCAGTACGCTCAGATCCCATTTCCTAAACCCATGAACGGGTCAGAATCCATCTCCATTCATCCGGAGAACGGCACCATGAAAGATCAAGATGCCATAAAACTCTTTATCGGGCAAATACCGCGGAACCTTGAGGAAAAAGACCTGAAACCATTATTCGAACAGTTTGGGAAAATCCACGAATTGACTGTATTAAAGGACCGATACACCGGCATGCACAAAGGTAAACGCGTGATTCCCTTAATAAGAGGCTTGTGATTTTGGGGTGGTAAAACCTACAATAATGTAAAAAAATATATACTTTTTTGTCTCCTGCACATCATCCATTAGTGACGCGTGCGTTATTGTAATATTTATGATAAATCAAACGTGCCATTTTTGTCATGTCAACATTAAATACATTACAGTCTGGTGAAACTGTAATATCAGGACCCTTTAGCCACTATTTTGCACTTGAATCGTTTAGAGAGAACTTATCTTCTCAGTCTGAACCTTTGCATTGTTGCTTGTATGGATATTACTATATCACGTAACAAGGCTGGGAATCTTGCTTTTCTCAACGGCTGTTAATTTTGGAACTGGGGCAAAGAGGCTTACAAGAAAATTCATATTCAAAGAGTCTTTCTTTTGCCATCATTTTGCAATGGGGAAATACTCCCACCACCCCAGAGCACCCCTTGTGCAATCTGACATGCAGTTCTCACAAACGAACAGGCGTTTTCAGTATGATTAGCCTATGTTATTAATATTCTACTATAGTTAAACGTTTTACAAAAAGAAAAAAACCGGAGCTATTAAATGCTCCAAACAGGTGCCAGGATACAATGAAACACACACCAATGAAAATAGAACAGAAAAACGTGCAGCTTCGCTTATCTGATTATATTTGCACTTAAAACACGTTCGGTTGTGCGCCATAAAGAACTACGACGCGTTCTACTTGACATCGAATACATCATATCCCACTCAAACAAGAAGACAAAGAGTAAAATTAAATCTCTATTTTGGTATAATCTCGTTCTTGTCATTTATTCTCCTCAAGCGATGCGTGTCGGAAATAGAATATTCACATTTGTCTTCATTAGTGTCAGTTACTATTAGGCTTCATATCAGTGGTGTGTTTATAATTATGCTAATAAGGTTTTATTTGCTCAAGCCTTCATCCACGATATTTAGCCCGTGAGAAGCCTTGCTTCATATAGGGGTTAACTGTGTTGAACATGTCAGAGTAATGAGAATATATATTGATTTCGTGGGAGAGAGTTGTGAGTTTTCATTTGGCTAAATTAAACCAGACCAGTTTTAGAAAACGAGGTGAAATGTTAATTTGATTCTTAATTTTAGGTTTCTATGACAAATGGTTAAGCTCTAGAGAGGACATGCATGACACAATATGCCGTTTTAGAGAAAACTTAAGAAAGTAGCTACATACCACAAGTCGACCGTTATGAAAGCGCGCCAATTCTGACGAGAAATGGCACTCACGCGTCTGTCCTTCTTTGATCAAATGGCGTCAATGGTGACATGTAAGTTGTTATATTATTTTGAGGTATTAACTTGTGTAGCAAATAATACAAGACCGAAACACCAGGGAGGATCCAATCGGAGCTGACTGTTCCTCAATAATAATGGTCCTCTTGGGCGTTGATGGATGTCAAGCCTATGTGGATACACCTTATCTAGTGCATTACTGTGAGCTGAATTGTCCCATCAATTAGACCCCTAAAATATAGAGCTTTTCAGTTTGTAGTGCTAAACCCAGAAGAGAATTAGCAAGGGATTTCCAAGGGGGTTTTAAAATTGTGATTTTCCATTTATAGCCGAAGTAAAATAAGGTCTATGGTTAATAATACCAGAGACATTTACATTTTGTTATGCATAAATTATGCACAGATGTACTTAAGGTGTGGAATTTGAATCCACTGTTTTCTCAAAATGTAAGTTGGTAATAAACACAAGGATGTGACCACTATTCTTAAAACCTTTATCTAATTCCTGAAGACTAACACATTTATTTGTGTTTATTATGGCTGGTTGCATACATATTAGTTGAATGTCATCAGTGCCGGATTACAACATCATAGGCCCATTTTTTTCCATCCTAACCTACCAGATTGTACTTGTGATGTGTGCCTCTGGGACAGGAACTGAATATGAGTTCTAAAGGATCGTACAGAGAATTAATTCTTCAGGATGGAATTTCTTTTCATCTTATGTATTATTCTATGAGGGGATGTGAAGATAAGAACAAGTCAGCAAATATTTACATACACTTTTTGTCAGTTTATAGAGATTGTGCAGTCTTGCGAGTAGTCTCAATATGGACTGCATTGGTGATGTAGACCCCAAGGTTGTTTAAATGTTTGGCTAAAATGTCGCTGAGGATGCTAATGTAATTTCTTCCCCCCGAAACGTGACAGAGGAGCACAACAGATGAATGTTTGTGTTAATGTCAGTGCTCATTGGGTAGAGCCTACTGTTTGTATATGCAATTCACACAATTTTACTTAAAAGGGTCATATGATGCGATTTTTTTTCCTTTCTCTTTGGAGTGTTACAAGCTCTTGGTGCATAAAGAAGATCTGTAAAGTTGCAAAGACTAAAGTCTCAAATCCAAAGAGATATTCTTTATAAAAGTTAAGAGTCAACCACGCCTACCTAAAACGGCTCGTTCTAACACGCTGTGTGTTTCGTTGTGAAAGCGAAACTACTTTGTTTGGCCTTCTAAAAGAGGGCGATATCCGCTTCGTCATGCCTGGAGCTGATCCATGCTGGTCGCTGAGGAAATACATCAACTTCATGCTGTGGATCGCCAGATCGGCTTTCACCATGGACAAAGCGGAGTCGAGCCCGGGGTCGTCACATATGGTTGCCGCAAGCCCGCCCGCCGCCACTCACTCAAGCCGGCCTCCACTCACTCTAGCCCCCGGCCTCTGCTCACTCTAGCCAGCCGTGTGTGACGCTGTGTTTCGTTGTGAAAGCGAAACTACTTTGTTTGGCCTTCCAAAAGAGGACACGACTAGAAATCAGTGGTTAAGTTGTATTTACAACACTGTTCCAGAACAGTTCAACCCAAATATTCAGATGTGTGCAGCGCATTTTATGGAGGACTGTTTCCTGATCCTGGTTGTTCTGAACTGGCTGTTCTGACTCACAGATTGTAATTACGTTTTTTATATTTAAAGAATTTGCCACTGATGATTCAAATGCGAGTTTTGAGCAGTGTAGAGTAGCGTTTGTAGTTTGTCATTTCTCCGAACACAAATGCAGACATGGTTTTATGTTTACGCTGCGCGATGCAACGGAACGTGTAAATAGACAGTATGAGTCATTATAATCCGTAATTATATCCCCACTGGATGCAACAAATGCCTAGTTTATAATGGGTTTTAATGCTTTTGTCTCGTCGCTCCGGCCAGGACAAGGCATCACAATATAGCAAGGGGTGTAACATTTCCATCACACGCTTGAGGTATTCGGCCAATCACAATGCACTGGATAGCTGGCCAATCACAATACACCTTGCTTTTCAGAACGATGAGCTTTGTAAAAATCTACGCGTTTCAGAAAGGTGGGGCATAGAGGAGAAACAATAATGTACAGTATGAGGAAAATAATGTGTTTTTTGAACCTTAAACCGCATAAACACATTTCATTACACCAAATACACCAAATAATGTTCTTTTTAGCAACATCATATGACCCCTTTAAGATAAGCATTTTAGTTGTGCAAAACAAGACATTTGTGCATGTTTCATCATTAATTTCTGGTTTAAAGGGTTCTCCGGACTAAAGGGATCAAATGTAGGTTTCAGAGTGGGGAACATGTTTCGGCGCCAAGTCATCTTGCTAATCCACACAGGAAAACACAGCATTAGTTTGCTAAGCGCGGTAATAAACCATGACCATAATGACGGAGGAGGATTAGCAACTGTAGTTATTGTCTGAGGTTGCAGTCCTTCAGATCTCTTGGTTTGTCCCTCTATAGTGGCTGCATCTTTGCAATTAAAGCTTGCTGTAGTCATCGTAGCCTGCGGTGTTCAGTATGAACAACTATTATGAGGTCTGTTCAACTGCTGTCTCTTGATTTGTAGTAACAGGTGAGCTTTTCCCCTTTAGGTTTTTCACCTGTGATCAGTTGAGCTCAGCATTTTATTAAAGTTTTTATATTAAGTATGGAGTTGGAAATGGGTTTTACACTCACAGATTTGCCTGCAAAGCTTGAGACACTTGCTGTGCTTTATTTGTAATCATACGTGAGCGTAGTATATAGATCTCTTGCTGCGTTTAGCATAAATAGACTATTGTTGCATTACTTTGAAAGCCTCTTACGCACATTTTGCACTCTGCAGGTGCATATGTCCAATGGATAAGCTTGCTTTAGCTTACAATACAAAAGACATGGAGAACATTTGAACACTATACACAAACATATACAAGGTTCTTTAGACCTAAACCTGATGCTGTCTGATTGTCTGTGCATGGTGCTCCATTCACATATGCCACTATAGAGTGTCAATACTTGACTGCTTTCAAGGGACCTATTGTGCTAATGCATTCATGAGGGATTGAGAAATAAGATTGACATCTTAGACATATTCTAATGAAGTATTAAACAGTGTTCATTTGTGTCTTTTCTCATGCGGATAGATTTAACAGTAGGGGGCCTTGCAAAAGCTGAAAGCCAGGCTACAGAAAGGTTCAGTGCTTATACATTTAAAGGTAACCTTGTTGGACAGTCATTTGAAAGTAGTTGATATTTCCAGTATTATAAAGAGATAAGTTAGGAGTGAGATTGTTCCAAGGCCTTGCAGAAAAATTACATCACAAATCCCTTATTAATAGAAAGATAAAAGCTATTTTGTATGGCTTGCCAAGAACCATTTTTAAAGTTTTTTATTAAAGGTCTATTTTGATTTGTTTTCTGGTAAAACAATTTTGTGTAGAATTTTGTGGTTTTCAGTAAATTCTATTAGTTTTAAGGCCTTCTAAAAGCTTAAAAGATGTACATAATACAATTGACAGTTTTTCATCTAAAGTGGACCAAAAATAATGACTACCTATGTTGTACCCACAGGTGTTTACAATTTTTTTAAGTAAAATAAAAACTAAATGTAGTTCAAGCCTGTGATGTAATCTAAAAACTACAAGCCTTTTGATGACTGCTGTTTCAACCCCAATTTCAAGTTTCATAAGGAAACTGGTCAACCAATGAATAAAAACTGCAATTGTTGAGTGATTTTCATTGGGTCTTTAATAAGAGGAGGTCATGGGCTCAAATATATCCAATGGCTTCTTTAAAAGTAGTCTGTCAGTCCAAAGACCCAATCATATGTAAATACTATAATATGCTACAAGGCTGATTCATAAAAAATGCAATGCTTCAGCAGTTCTCCTGGCAGGAACTGTAGCTCTGAATGTCAAGATGTTCCCTCCTCTACCAGCGAGTTTTGCTTTGAGCTACTTGTCTTTTCATGTGAACTGGCCACTTATCTCCCCTTTACCTGCTTTTAGATGGACTCTCCTCCATGCGTAGAAGGTTATTTTTCCTTTTTAGGCGGAAAATTTGTTTTTTTAAGGCCATTACCATTTATCAGGAGATGGCACTTACAGTAGAGTATTCTAGACAACCCTCTGTGGAAAGAGGTTCAGTGACCTTCCGTAACATGTCTGTTTGGTGGACCCGAGCATAAAACACAAAAACGAAATTATTGATGCGTTATTCTAAGATGCTGTGAATCTCTCCCTTGTGACCATTTTTACGGCGGATAATAAGCTGGTCTTCAAACGGATCATAATGTCCGCTGTGTTTGCTAATAGAAAAGCCCACCAGATTCTTTCTGCTTTGTGCTGCTAGATTGTTCTGTAATTCAAAAACACCACTCGATGCTGTAGGATTCGATAAAATTAACGTATTAATCGTTTTTTTTTTTAAATTAAGCTTAATTGATAAACAAAATAATGTTACTGTTCAGTTAAAACCTTTTTTGGGTGTGAACTGAAAATGTTATGTCATCATTATGTGAATTTCATTTACATAATTTTCAAGTTTCATCATTGTGTAAATTTGTTTCTTTTATGTTAATATATTTTCTTCTATCATAGCTTAATATGCAGAGTAAACCAAGTATTCCACGTAAACCATTAAAAAAAAAATATATCCTGAACAATTCGGTGCATTTCCCGTGCAATAACATAACTCATTGTTTAACTAACATAGTATGATGCATCGATGGAAAAAGCTAGTTTCCCAAAACTATTTGTCACATATCCATCATCTGAACCACATTGTTTCAACAATATAGATTCATCGTTAATGGCGTCACGCAGGTGGTGGAGTAATAACTTCTGCTAATTACTCAGTTTTAGATCAGATTAATGTCAAATTGTTGTTGAAAATAACAAACATCGCATCTGAATGTTTGTTTTTGTGGTCCAGGGATATATATATATATATATATATATATATATATATATATATATATATATACATACATACAGTATATAGTACATTTTGTGACACTCTTGCGGACTTGTTTCAAAACTTTGCTGGTATCCTGAACAATTCGGTGCATTTCCCGTGCAATAACATAACTCATTGTTTAACTAACATAGTATGATGCATCGATGGAAAAAGCTAGTTTCCCAAAACTATTTGTCACATATCCATCATCTGAACCACATTGTTTCAACAATATAGATTCATCGTTAATGGCGTCACGCAGGTGGTGGAGTAATAACTTCTGCTAATTACTCAGTTTTAGATCAGATTAATGTCAAATTGTTGTTGAAAATAACAAACATCGCATCTGAAGACTACTTTGATATTTCTGTTCTCTGTTGTTTTGCTCTATTTATCAAACTATGCTTCAAAGCATAGGTTTAGTGCTGTAGTTCCAACCACACAACTTGTTGTTTGTGAAATGTGTGTTGGAACTGTGTTTTCCAACAGTATTGCTAACGATAGAACCTGCGATCATACCAACAGTGCTTTTGGGAAACACACCCCAGCCTGCCATAGTAACATTAGCACAACCAATGGAATAGGCTGAAGTCTCTTTGGCTGACCAATGGCAAATGGGTGAAGTGTTTAAAAAACCTGTTTGGAAACAATCATTAACTGCTGAAAAAAATCCAGTCTTAGCTGTTTTGCTTGTCTTCCAGACTAGTTTTAGTGCTAATTTTAGAGGGATTTTGCCTATTTTTCAGCTGGTCAGACTGAAAAATCAGTTACACACTGGTGATTCAGGGAAACCAGACTACACCAGCTAGTTTAAGATGTTTTATTCAGCAAGTTATTTTTTAATGATGCTAGTGGGGTAGAAATTACTCACTTTATCTTTAAAGAAACTTTTACAAGGTCAGTCCGGAGGTGCCTTTTTTTAATGGAGGGAAAGGGAGAATGACGACAGAGAATGAAATGTTTGATACTCCGGCATGACTGTTCTTTCCGACATTTCCTGCAGTCGAACTTTGTTGTTCTGGTTTTTCGAGATTCCTGAACGAAAGATTTATCGTCGAGAGGAAAATACATCAACACTCAACACGGTTGACTAATGAACAGCGAAAGAAGGATTCTGCTACCGTTGATGAGAACGGCTTGGAAATATGTAAATGCCTCATTGGAATTTGAGCAGAAAAGCCTTTTTCCACTTCCTTTGATCTCAGGAAGGAGGGTATGGCCATTATGTCAGTCAGAGAGCTGTGACAAATGCCATGCACACACACACACACACGCACTGAGCTGGAGTGGACAGGGAAAAATTACAGTAAGGCAGAAGGCTAAGCACAATAGATGAACAGACTGAGAGAGATGGAGTGATTGTCAGAAACACTGAAAACAAATGGTGCCTTTAATCCAGAGGCACCGGCGGAGTGACGGGCCCTTCTGACAGGATGGGAGAGCCAGATCCACCCCAGCAGACAGGAGAGGGTGGAAACAAAAGGATTTAATATGAAAGGGGAGGTGTGGCGGGGCAGACGTGGGACACTGTCACGATGTTGAGAGTACAATAGAATAAGACTGTGTGCATAAACATCAGGTTCACATTAGTATTTGTAGGTATTCATACCCAAAGGGAAGTTCTAGTACGCTAGATCAGTGGTTCTGAACTGGTTTTGATGAACATCAAGTGACGACCCAAAACAGAACCAAAATTGTTTATCGTAATAGTCGTTTTACTGTTGAATATCCCCAACAATATGTACAATTATTAACATTATAAACATGAAAAGGAAATTTTCCATTTAGTTTTACAATATCTAGTCTGAGACTGGTTTCTTAATCGGCTTTCACTGGTTTTCAACTTACAAAACACATTATGTTTGACACAAACCATGCAGTAGATCATTTTTCGCAGAATACCATAAAGTTTGATTAGATGCATGTTAATGTCATGCGTTGACATCAATGAGTCTTGTTCACTATACGCAATCATAAGGATAGTTTGCGACCCACTGGTTGAAAAAGGCACAATAGAGGATTGGTAATTATTTGTAAGAGTTTAAGTTTTAAGATGTCCGTATAGTGTATTAAGACGTTCAAGATGTCAGTATAGTAACTTGTTTAACTATCTTCTTTCTGTGACATCACATGCACTTGGAAGTGGAAATACGTTGTAGAAGAATTTCTCCAGAATTTTTCCCAGATTGCTTCATCGCAATATCCTTTTACAGTCCAGAACGTTATTGAATTTGGTTGTTGTTTTTATTTTAATATTGAAAAGTGATGCTACGACACGAACGTGGCTGAAAGGTGATCTGGGAGAGGATGTTATCAGTGAGTTTGTGGGACCTGTCAGGGATGTGTGGAGAGGCCTGCTGCTCAGCAGTGCTATTAATAGAAATCTGTGGTATTTCCGAAAATAGGTTAAGCTGCCACTGCTGGCATCACTGCTTGCATGCCAGCCATCCTCTGAAGACAGAAAGAGAGAGAGAGGAGGAGAAACAGATGTAGCCTACTGAGGAAGTGCCTTTGTTCCGTCGTACCCTTCCTTGCACTCAGTGCACCATCAGTGTTTTTGGCTGAGGACTTCCCAGCATGCCGCAAGACACGGTGTCACCCCATGATATTTCAAGTTCACAACACAATAGCGGATCTAGACCTATTTCAGTCTTGCCATGACAAACAAGTCTTGCATATGTATTAGGAAGCCACTATTCAGTACGCGTAGGCGCATTTTCATATCCACAGTTGCAACAGTCAACAGAGTTGGAATAAAATCTTATACTATTTAAACAGTTGCAGATATCGTTTGTGTCAATGTTTTCATATGGTCAAAACAGAACCGCGATAAATGTTTAATGTGTTCAAGGAAATGTTTAATGTCTTCAAGGATTGATTTGACTTTCCTTCATTATTTATTTCTGAATAATACCAACTTATGATTTCCGAAATATCTTTTTTTTTTTTGGCGCTCCAGCTCCATGTTAGGTGGCGTGTGTATAGTTTTGCTCTGCGACATTGAGGTTGAGCACATTTAAAGGTGGCTGCCTTAATTAAGGTTTACAGGTTACGCTAGTGCACCGCTTATATAACAAGACTCATTACAAAGTAATTAGGCGAGGGCAGGGGCAATAATGTTGTCTGCACAGTAGTGGTGTGCGATATCACGATTTTTGCACTTATTCGCAATCACAAAAGCACATTATTTGCATATGATTTAAAGCCTTGCCAGTTAAACATTTCATTTGCCGGTTAAACATTTCATTCACGTGCTGTTCTGAAATGCGCTTTTTGTGAGCGCATGCACCTGAATCACGCACACACTAAAAAGCCTGTCATACAGCACCTGATTACTGGACTAAGTTATCTTTTGCGTGATTGCACTAATACTGTCAAAACCACACAATGTTTACATATAAACACAGTTGGTTATTTCTAAAGTGAAAGTAAACAGAGAAAAATGGATGCGTGCCTGTATATGAAGCTCTTAAAGTCACAGTATTAAACATGCTGCCGCTTGTCATTAAAGGATGAGTTCACTTCCAGAATAAAAATTTACTCACCTCCATGCCATCCAAGATGTTCATGTCTTTCTGTCTTCAGTCGCAAAGAAAGTTTATCACAATGCATACGCACGCTTTCCACCAAGCATAAACAACGCTGATTATGCAGATTAATTTAATGCGCGCACTTTCTCCCCTGAACGTAAACAACGCTGATTACGTCGATTATGCTCTTGGGTACTCTCCAAAATGGCAGAAGACGTAACTCGGGGGAGAAGAATTGTTAAATAAATTATGTTATTTTTGTTTTCTTTGTGCTGAAAAAGTATTCTTGTAGTTTCGCAAAACTGAAGTTGAGCCACTGATGTCACATGGACTGTTTTACCGATGTCCTTACTACGTTTCTGGACCTGGGAACATTACAGTTGCATTGCTGTCTATGCAGGGTCTGAGAGCTCTCACATTTCATCAAAAATAACTTAATTTGTGTTCTGATGATGAATGAAGGTCTTACGGGTTTGGAACGACATGAGGGTGAGTAATTAATGACAGAATTTTTATTTTGGGGTGAACTAACCCTTTAAATTCACATGCGTTTTTTTTTTCATGGGAGGCGGTCTGTCACGATCACACGGGGAGCATAGGAACGAAGGAGCGAGTAGACGAGGAATAAAGTAAATTCCAAAGACTTTAATGAACTCAAAGCGGGGAACACAGGAAATCACAGAGAACACAGACTGACATTTAACAGCGGATGGGAAACGAGGGGCAGAACACACTTTAAATACACAGAAACTAATGGGACACACCTGGGACAAATGAACATAAGGACAGGAACAGGAAAAAAACAGAGCACGTGGGGGAGGAAAACACAACACCAGACATGGAACAGAGTCTGACACAGCCAATGCATTAATGCCATTTTACATGATACGTGGTAACTGTGAGTGACACTGAAAGAGGCACCGATTGTTGAGCTTGTTCATTATATTTTTACTAGCTTATTTTAGCTACAACACAAAAGATTATACACTTCATACAATTCATTAAATTGAGATGCATCACAATAAAACAGAAGCACTAAAAGGCCAACAACAAAAATTGTCTTCTTTGTTTAAACTGAATTTTCTCGTAACAGGGGTTATCTTCTTGACATTTAGACTTTTCTCACAAGAAAATTGTAGTCCGCATTAACCATTAACCGTGTAATCTGCATGATCTCTTAAACATCAGCGATGCATTACAATAATACAGAACTCTTGCGAGGCCATGCATTATTTTGTTTTCTCTAGAGCTCAACATAACATAAAGGTTGTTCATTCTCATGTTCGATTCAGTTTCAAGTGCTATCAAATATTGCATAAAACTAAAATACGCTTAGAAATGGCTTTTGGTAACTAAAGGCAAAGACAAAAAGCAGTGAAGGCAAAATTACGTAATTTTTACAACAGACCAAGACTGACAAGTCTTCTTATGCAGTATTTTAATTGAATCAGTATTTTAAGTGAATCTGCGTGAATCTGTTTTGTTGCGCTTATCTAGATGACCTTCTTCTTCATTACTGAGTTCTAGGACATGATATGAATTTTAAAATATATAGATACAATGATTTAAAGTATTGATACAATATAGTGAGAAAAAGTTGATAAATGTGCATGTGCAGAATGTCAATTCATGATCGAATCGGCACAGACAATTTTTATTGAGTAACTGCACAACAGTTTTAAGTTCAGCCCTTTTTCTTTGAGCTAAACTTGAACGTGTTGGGAAAGAGTAGGAGGTGTGAATGACAGGACTGCTCGAGAAGTTGCAAAGAGCACAGGCGAGAACTGGAGAATGGGGGCACGAAAGCAGATTTAGCGCAAAGACCTTCGCACTTAACAGGCACCTCACAGTTCAGGGCTTGCACACAATTAATTTTGGGGTGAACTAACCCTTTAAATTCACATGCGTTTTTTTTTTCATGGGAGGCGGTCTGTCACGATCACACGGGGAGCATAGGAACGAAGGAGCGAGTAGACGAGGAATAAAGTAAATTCCAAAGACTTTAATGAACTCAAAGCGGGGAACACAGGAAATCACAGAGAACACAGACTGACATTTAACAGCGGATGGGAAACGAGGGGCAGAACACACTTTAAATACACAGAAACTAATGGGACACACCTGGGACAAATGAACATAAGGACAGGAACAGGAAAAAAACAGAGCACGTGGGGGAGGAAAACACAACACCAGACATGGAACAGAGTCTGACACAGCCAATGCATTAATGCCATTTTACATGATACGTGGTAACTGTGAGTGACACTGAAAGAGGCACCGATTGTTGAGCTTGTTCATTATATTTTTACTAGCATATTTTAGCTACAACACAAAAGATTATACACTTCATACAATTCATTAAATTGAGATGCATCACAATAAAACAGAAGCACTAAAAGGCCAACAACAAAAATTGTCTTCTTTGTCTAAACTGAATTTTCTCGTAACAGGGGTTATCTTCTTGACATTTAGACTTTTCTCACAAGAAAATTGTAGTCCGCATTAACCATTAACCGTGTAATCTGAGGGGAGACAGTGGTGCGATGGCTTGGCTTTTACTATTAAAAAAACACAGCAAATGGGGGCTGTCAGGAGCGGAGGGAGGGAGCGGCACCTTCAATTCAGCTTGTTTAATTACTGCTATGCCTCTCTACCTCCCCATGAAGCTCTACACCATTCCTCAGACCCGCAGGCCTCATGGGCCTCTGTATGTGTGATTGCTTATTAGCACAGGGGTTAGATGCCATTTCTGTCCTGGAAGAGAGAGGCACGTTTTTGCTGGCGGTAGCTACATTTGACTTCTGTGATTCAGGAAAAACTATTTCACAAGACATCTGAAAGTCTGAGACCACTAGTGAAAATGCTCCTCAGTTTGTCTTTAAAAATGTAAAAAAAAAAATATATATATATTTAAAAATGTGAATTTAAGTCTAATTAATTATAAAATTTAAGTAAATGATTTTATATAAACAAATATTGTTTTTGCATTTTTTTTTAAATATCAGCATAACACAATAAGAAATGTAATCAAAAACAGTTTATTAATGAACTAGAAATAGTGTAGAATATTTAATCTTCATTGTATCATAATCATTTTTATTTATTACTTTTTTTAAATGTCCAAAATTTTATAATTGTATTTATTTCCAGGATTAAATGGGGGGAAAAATCACAGATTTTCAGAAGAGTGAGGTACAGTTCTGTTGGCAGTAGCTACATTTGACTTTATTATTATATATATATTTTTTTGTTATTCAAGAGAAATTACTTCAAACCACAAAAACATCCAAAAGAGACCACTAGTCGAAATGCTCCTCAGTTTGTATTATTAAAAATTGCATTTGAATTCTAATTAATTATAATATTTTAGATACATATTTTATATAAATAAGTATTAGATACAGCATAAAATAAATGTAATTAAAAACAACTGATTAACACACCATAAATATAGTGCAGAATATTTCATCTTCATTGTACATAATTCTTTTTATTTATTGATTATTTATTTATTCAAGGTTTAAATGTGGGAAAAAATCCCAGATTTTCAATGTAATGTTAGGTTTTTGTACCTCACTCTTTATATTCCCATTCAGTGAAGCGTCTTTATCAGAAACTATTCACCTACATATAGAAAAATGATTATATTAGCTATCATTTTGAAGTAAAATCCATTCCCTACTAACTGTGCATCTTCCTTTGTTGACTTTTAAATCGCATTTGATCAAACAATAGAGATTGTTATCAAACAATGCGGTTGATCATTTCCACGCTCCGTCCTTAGGGTGCTGTGTCAGCCATTTCCATGCGTGATCTTTTTTATGTCGAGTTTCAAATCATTTCGTCATGCAGCCCAAAATTGCGGGCCTGGTATGCAACAGAAGGGCAGTAATCTGTACGTGTTTAGATTCCAATTATTAATTTTGTTGGTGACTATGAGCTGCAATTGCACTATGCATCAAAGTGAGAGGTTTAGAATTAAAATGTTTCTCTTGCTATCTTGTTTTATTGTCACTTTCTCTCACTCATGGACACACTCACACTATTCTTTTGCTAATATTAGTGGGGCAACTAATTTACTCTAGATATACTTTGTCAATGCATTGTGAATGTATCCAGTTTGGTTCAGGAGAAATTGCAAGATCAGATGCTCAGCACAGATTGAAAAGAGCTTGTCTTGGCAGGAGGATTTGATACATAACAAAGCTTTGATCTGTTTGAAAGCACTACAGGGTTAATGGGACTGATACAATAATAAATATAAATGAACACAAATTACTTGCTTGTTTGTCTGTCCCAGCAAGTCATTTTGAGAGGACAATGTTTTGGCCAAGTCTCATTTTGGCATGAACTGTTTATGACCCAAAGTCACTTTCTCTGAGTCCTCATATAGTGGGTTTTAATTAGTTATTAGCATTTGTCCATTAATATTTGCTGGCTCATTTAGTTGGGCGCAAATTAAAACAAGGATGCAAGGGACTAAACTCCAAGTTTGTAGTATTGTGTTCCTGGTTGCTAATCTTACAGCTGACAAAACATTGAAAAAACTCAATATGGTTTATGAAAAATACATGTGACCTATAAAGTATGACATATTGAACAGCCCGCATTCTCCATCACCATTTATGTTTGCATCAAGTTACTCGGACTAGAATAGGTGGTCAAGTAGTGAAGAGTTTAAGAGTTTATATATTTGTTTATTTAAATTACTTTTAAGGAGACAGACACATTATTTTTTTATAATCAAGTTTTTGTCAACATTTCTGAACAAGCTTATGATTAGGCATCATACATGACAATGTCTACAACAACATTACATTATATCTCAAGGTTTTCTTTTAGTTGAGAATATGTGTGTATATATATATATATATACACACATATTCACAACTAAAAGAAAACCTTGAGATATTTTAAAAATCCTACAATGTGATTTTCTGGATTTTTTTTCTCATTTTGTCTCTCATAGTTGAGGTATACCTATGATGAAAATAACAGGCCTCTCTCATCTTTTTAAGTGGGAGAACTTTCACAATTGGTGGCTGACTAAATACTTTTTTGCCCCACTGTATATATATAAAGAACAAAAGCATTCAAGCTCAAGCAGAGCCAATGGAAAAAATAAAGCAGACTGTGCCAATTACAGTTCAGAACGTACATAAACTCGAGTCGGCCTATGTTTATCGTGTGTTTATTGCTTCACATGTTAATGTTGAGAAAAACAATAATATCCACATGCCCGGGTGAAAGTTGGCTCCTCAGACTGATAATAAAAAGAATGTGCGCCACAAAGACGTTCCAGAGACACCAAGATAATGGTATGCTAAGCAAAGTTTCTTACAGTGCTTTGTGTTTTCTGTTCTTAAACCACTGTCCCTCGAGGAAACTTAAAGGAAGCGTTTGTCAGATAAGGGCCGTTTCTCAATATTAAGTAGTAAAATCTGTGCTGTTAAGTGTTATCACAGTACCGCCGTGATGCTATGCAAAACATTTTGTTTTACGTGGATATTGGAACGTGAGTGAAGTACATAATGAATAATAATTTGCCATTCAAATACATCGCGAATATGGAAACATTTGATTTTGTGTCGAATGAGAGACCCAACGTTGGTTTCAGTTTAGTTTTAGCCTAAATGAATTCGTTTTGGCTTGTCGTTTATATTGCTATAGCTTCTTATATTTTTAATTCTTGTTCTTTTCTAAATACTGTTAATTGAAAGGATTTGTTGTGGAGTGAGGGTAACTAAAATAGCCTAGCTATGTTTACAGTGTTTATTATGATGTTTGTAAACATTTCGCGTCGGCATTAGGCCTATTTCGGAATGAAATAATAAAATGCGACTTATACGCAACTTATGTTTTTCCCCCCTAAAAATAAATTTTTCTATATTCGTATTTTAACCATGCAGCAAACCTTTTCAATTATTTTGATAAATTACTGAAAAAATAAATAATTAAATGACTTTTTAAACTGTTTAACTGATTGTATTAATTGATCAAAATTCTTACAGTCGGTTAACCGGTTAATCGGTTAAAATGAACATCCCTATGCCGAACTGTATTAAAGCTTTAATCAGGATAAAACCGTATATTAAAAGCTAACAAAAGCAGTACCATTTACAAATAACAGCATATCTAAAAGTATGAGACAACAACAATCAAAAACATACCATTAAGAGCGTGCTTGCACAGGTTCTGCGCGATCCTCTTCATTAATATCCTCTGCATCTCAATCAGTTTAAATTTATAAGCAATATTGATGTTGTCATGGTTTACAATACAACCGGAGCACATGCCCCTGAGCTGAGGGGCGGGATGTTTAGACGCGCACTAGAGGTGGTTTAGCCAATCACAACACACTGGATCAGCTAAAACCAATCTGAGCCCATCACGTTTTTCTGAGGGAGGGGTTTCATTAAAGCAGGAAATCATAAACGCGTTTATGGGAGAAGGGACAGAGCGGTGTAAAATAAAGGTAAATTATGTGAAATATAATGCGTTTTTTTTTAAAACAAAGCATTAACACATGTTAGACTGCACCCCATAAACACAATCAAGCCTAGAAAAAAAACTGTCAACCACCCCTTAAATGATGTGTGAGCTGACATTATTGAGTATGTGTGAGTATATGCAAAAAACGAACATGTCTTGACAGTCCAAAAGCATTCGATGCGTAAAGAAGCCTATTAGAATATATTTAGAATGCCCCTTTAACTCAAGTTATGAAAGCAAAAATACCCCTGTATGGGTTTTTGTTTTTTAGATTTACAAGATATGATATAGTTAGGTAATATCACAGAAGTAAAGGTGCCTTTTTCCCAAATAAGCATTAACAAATTTTAGACTGCACCCCATAAACACAATCAAGCCTAGAAAAAAAACAGTCAACCACCCCTTAAATGATGTGTGAGCTGACATTATTGAGTATGTGTGAGTATATGCAAAAAACAAACATGTCTTGACAGTCCAAAAGCATTCGATGCGTAAAGAAGCCTATTAGAATATATTTAGAATGCCCCTTTAACTCAAGTTATGAAAGCAAAAATACCCCTGTATGGGTTTTTGTTTTTTAGATTTATAAGATATGATATAGTTAGGTAATATCACAGAAGTAAAGGTGCCTTTTTCCCAAAGATCGCGTTCATAATCAAATACGATTCATCTGTGATTATGAATGTGATATTGCGTAGATTGTCAGTGATCTACGCCTCTGTGTATTAAATGCCGCTCCATCTGAAAGCACGTGATGGAGATTTACTACTAATCACAGAACTGGCTTTACTGACGAGATGCACGTGACAATTGCATGCTATTTATCGTGCAGCCCTAAAAAAAATGAATAATTTTGACCGCTCACAATAAAAAAAAAAAATCACAAAATCCTTCATTCGGTTGCGCTCTAGGTATTTGTGAACACAAGAACATGTCTTAAATACCCCTAATACCAGTCTAATTATTTCTTAAAGGCACAGTTCACCCAAAATGTTTAATTGGCATTGTTTTCTCTTCCTCATATTGTTCCAAACCTGTATGAAGCTCTTTCTTCAGACTTGTATGATGTTCTTTTTTTTGTCCATACAATAAAAGTCAGTGGAACCCAATGTTGTTTTGGACCCAACTGACACGAGGGTGAACATATAATGACACAATTTTCATTTCTGAGTCATTATTTTCTCACCCTCATGTTGTTCCAAATCTGAATTCATTTCTTTCTTTTGCACAACATACATTAAGATGTTTTGAAGAATGTTTGCAACCAAACAGTTTTGGTTCCCATTGACTTCTATTGTATGGACAACATTTGTTTTCTTTTTTAAATACAATGGAAGTCAATGGCAACCGAAACCTTTTGGGTGCAAATATTGTTCAGAATATATTGTTCAGAATATCTTCTGCCAAAGAAATAACTTAATACAGGTTTGGTAGGACATGATGGTGAATAAATGATGATAGGATATTTGGTGGACTAAACCTGTAATATTAGTCACTCATTTAACTCATGACTAGTCCATTTTAAAACTATGTGCTTTGCGAACACGCTCTTTCTTCCATGTATATCTGCTAAAGTGGCCTGCAGTGAGTCTTGGCCAAACAGCCTATTCCTAAATCTTCCCCCAACATCCCCTCCTCGATACGTTGATGGTAAGCAGATATGCCAGTTGTTTGTTTGCTAAATCCTGCTTGATATGCAGATTGCCAGAGGCTACAGAGTAATTCATGTAAACTATGGTTCTCTCAGAGAGGACCTGTAAGTTATTTATGCTTGTGTTTTGTCCTTAACTCTTGACTGACCGTCCCGCTTAGCAAAAACCTTGATGGGAGGTGATGAGTTAGGCTTTTGGTCCAGTGTTATTTACAATAGTTTCTATTAATATTCTATTAATTTGAAATTAGCTTTTATTTTTATGTTTTTGAAATTTTCTGTTCTTTTCTGTTTAACTTTCCAGTTAGCAATTTTAGTGCTTCAACTTAAATATTTCAGTTAAGCCACTAAGGCTTAATTATTTTATTATTTTAATAATTAAGGCTAAATTATTTTAAGTTTTTCATGTAATATTTATATTTCTTATTAGTTTTAGTTAACTATAACTACCCCGTTTCACTCATGTCATATGCAAAGTTACACCTTAAAGGGGACATACACACAGTTTCTGCCAATCTCGTGAGAGCCCATAGAGTACTGTAGTACTGCATACTTCATATCTCCGATGACTCTTTAGTTTGATCAGATTTATAAAAGACAGATACAGTTTAACGCTTCTCTCTGAAAACTGTTGAGCTCCTGGAGGTGTGCCGTGGGCGGAGCTAAAGAGTCACGAGCACGCGTAGCGATCGTCTGCAAGCGGTGACATCGATATTAATAAAACAGGAACAAAAACTTTATTTATTTAAATTTGATTTAATTTGTTTATAAATCATTCGTCACTGAAATGTTGGGAACAAACAAACACTTGCACAACTAGGTTGCTACCCCAGAGAAACAAACTGCATCCACTGTTCCCATAACGCTGGGTTCTTTGAGAAGCTGAACAAGGTTATCTTTCCCTTACAACCAAAAACACACTTCATTGGTGACTGTTGATTTCGTGGTCTCAAAACAAAATGACAAATCCTTTTTGAGCAAGTACTGTGCTGAGCTGCCGACGACTTCTGCAGCCCGAATGAAGCGCGTTGATTTGCTGCCGGCGCTCTCGCTCTGGTTGATGTGTGTACGCTCTTCCGGGAGAAGTGCCCATACAAGGAATTCCATCCTTTATGAAGTCATGCAGGGCCATACTCAGACAGAAAAAACTTTTCGAAACTTATATGAACCCTGAAGGAGTGTTTTTGGCACAGAAATATTTTGTCATATGTCCATCTCGTTTTTTGAAATTTTTGGCCATGTTTAGCATGAGAATCCAACTCTTTAACTGTGTAAAAAAGTCAGAATGAATGAAATGGCATTAGACCCCTCAGCTACCTTTAAGGCCAGTTTCACACGGCTGTTGTCTCTGGTAAAGATCATTATATGCAAATTATTAACTATCTATAAAAATTTTACATTGTGCACTCCTAGTGGCATCAACCAGAATTGCTGACTGACAGGTAACATTTTTTACTTAAATAAAATTTTTATATTTTAATTAAAATAAAAACTGTCATAGATAATTTCGTAAGATAATTTCTATATTTTTATTTTTCATTACAGTCTTGAATGTGGAAAAATCACAGTGAAATATCATCCAATATGAAGATGAAGTGTCCTTTGTGCGCCCCTATTGGCATCAGGTGGAGTTACAAATGTAGTGACTGTTTTTGTTAGTTTTCCTGTTGTGTTATTTTGGGCTGCCCCAAAAAAAAAAAAAAAGTTTACGGTTACCTTCATATTTAAAAAAATTATTTAAATACATATTTAAGAAAATATTTTTTAGTGGATAATTTCGTAAGATTATTCTTAGATTCAGTTTTTCTAGCATTTTTCCAGATTTTCTTTTTATTCTTCATTACAGTCTTAAATGTGGAAAAATCACAGTAAAATATTGGGCCGATATCATACCAATATATTGTGCGTCATATTGTAACGAATAATCGTAGGGGGCTAAATTGCGCACAGCTAGCAGTTGTGCAAGAGAAACAACAGCCAATTGCATAAACGGCCACATTTTTCTGGATGGATCATCCCCAGAGTGCATCTCACATGTAGCAACTGCCAAGATCGATCAAACAATGTAAATCCTCCCAGTTTAATTCCAGCTGGGATTTCACGGAGCCTTCAAGTTCAACGTACTGCTAAGAATCGCTTTGACAGGGGGGCACATATGAGTCCCATTAAAGGAGTCGGAAGACACCCTAAGGCAGAGGAGGAGCAGGAGGAGGAAGTTGGGTGAAGGCGAGGAAGACGTTCTGACAGCTGTCCGCCTCGATAGCGCGCTTCCCCATCAGTGACCTCTGAGGAACATCAGCTCCGCAATGTGGGAGATGTGGTGATAACATCACCATGTATACATGGCAGCTTGTCAGAATCATCTAGGGCTAACTGCGGTGATCTGTGTATGTTTGTGCGTAGTGGGATGGGTGGTTGATTTTGTTTGTGTGTATGCGTGGTCAGTGTCCAGATGGCCATTTTGAGTCATTTTGTAGTTGAGTACTTTAAAACGGGCATAGAAATGATCTAAAATGTGTGGAGAAATATTATAAAGCTTGAATGAATGAATATTAGTAAGGTGTCGTAACCTTCGGCCAACTGATTTGGCAAGAGAGCGCTAGACGTAGTAAGATTAACGTTTATACGTTCATTGAATCCTTGACCGCAACAAAGCAAAACAAAACTCTTTAAAAAGTTAAGTTCTGTCGGCGCTGATAACCTCGTGGGTGGCACACTGACATACAGCGCCATTGCGTTCGGGGTGTCCCGTCCCACTCTCTCTCTTTCCTACTTTGCTTCCCGTCTAGCTACTATCCTATCATAATAAAGGCAAAAATGCCCCCCAAAAAAGTTAATTTCCAAAAAGTAATAGTGGGTGAAGCTGGAAATTTCTAAAAGGGGTTTTGCTGCCACGGGATTGGCATCCTGTGGTAACTAGGAATTACACAAGCTTCAGTCTGGATCTAGCCCTTACAAAGACCTGAGATGACCGAACACCTGAGAAGAGATGATGCCAACCCCTCAGAAGACCTCAGATAATGCCAACCCTCAGACAACATACAAAACTACCAAATTTTGCTATAAATTTGATCGCGACATATAATCATTGCTGTTAATAGTG
The DNA here is from genome assembly GCF_001515645.1 of Sinocyclocheilus grahami. Classification (NCBI taxonomy): domain Eukaryota; kingdom Metazoa; phylum Chordata; class Actinopteri; order Cypriniformes; family Cyprinidae; genus Sinocyclocheilus; species Sinocyclocheilus grahami. The sequence goes on along the minus strand of NW_015505260.1, from coordinate 308,745 downwards.
TTCACCGTCTGTTTGATTACATAACATTAACTAACTGCTTGATTTTTACCGTACATTTCTGCCATATGGACATCAACTTGAGATAGTCACCACTGATAAGCTATTACTAAATATAATGTAGAAGCTTTAATTTTCTGTAAAGCTGCTTTGCAACGATTTGCATCGTGAAAAGCGCTATACAAATAAACTGGAATTGAATTTAATTGAAATTTGGTAAGTCCTAAGCTCTAATAAAAACCAATTAATTTATTACTTGAATACTTATTATTAAAGTATTAAGATTATTGTTAATGGTTCATTTTTATGTGAATTTAATAATAATAATAATGATAATTTTTATTTATTATTATTGTTGTTGTTAATATTATTATTTTTTTTAATAATAATAATGTTGATGATAAATATATAAACATACTTATGTTTATTAAAATTACAATTATTTTTAGAATACATTTATTAAAAAGTTTTTATTATTAATAGCAAAAACAACAATAATATTGATGATGAATAAATAAAATACTTATTTTATTGTTGTTATTATTATTAAAATAAAAATTATTATTAAATGTATTTTATTAATAGCAACAACAACAAAAAACAGCAGCAGCAGCAGCAGCAGCAACAATAATAATAATAATAATAATTCAAGCACATTATAAAATGTATACTAACTTATAACTTATTGACTATGTGAAGGATGTATGACTCTAACAAGTACCAAATGTACCATTACAAATCAAAATTCGATTTCATGGAAATTTTTATTGAGGTCACTCAACATATTAATGGAAGATGGTAATAAGAACACTGGAACTACAACATAAATTCATCTCAGCAGTATTTTAAGTGTATTTATATAAAGCATGCTCCTCCATTTCCAAGCAGCTGGTGAAAAAGATGATTCATAACTGCAAATTGAATTTGTTGCATTATAGCAGCTTACCATTTTTAGAATCTATCTAAATTGCTTTTAATCCACTGATTTAAGTTGCAAACAAGGTTACAGTGAAGATGCGAAATGTATAAAAAAATCTACATGGACAAATATGTGAAGATTTTAATGGCACGACTGCCAAAATATGAAGTTATATGTTTTTTAAACATTTTTAAATAGATACTGTACGCCATACATCCATCTAGACTGGAACAGGACATATCACACTGAGTCAAAACAATGTGAAGGCAAAGAAACCTATTTGTTTCGACATGCTCACAACACCTCTGTCAAGCCTGCTGTGCATTTTAAAATCTAGTTTGGCATGACATACGTATATAACTACATAAAAGGTATATTTTTCCAACTGCCACCGTGAGAAATCAGGCACGCTCACAGATGCGTCTGTGCAGGAAGGCCGGCCACGCTTGGAGAAAATGAGAGCGGTTTCGCCACGTTTCGGCGTGTATGAGCTCATGCTGTCCGCGGGGCTCCACACCCCTGCTGGAATTGCAAATTCACCTGCTCCTCCGGAGTCGGCTCTGCCCCGCTGCAAATCCGGTGTAATTTAAGGTGTGTGTTTTACGCCCAGATCCGTTGCTTGTTCTCACATCCGTCTGTGGAAGATGTGTGAACTAGCCAATTTTCGCTTTTGTCAGAAAAAAACCCCACATCCTATCCTTGAAAACCTTAATTTCCTACATTCTTGAATATAAAGTTTTTTTTTTGTTATTGTTGGCATCTGTTGTTCCATGTTCTTCATACATGGTTATATTAAAGGAATAGTTCACCCAAAAAGGTGTAGATGAGTTTGTTTGTTCATGGGAAGAGATTTGGAGAAATGTAGCATCACAACACTTGCTCTCCAATGGATCCTCAGCAGTGAATTGGTGCCGTCAGAATGCAGCTCAAACACACAGCTTGTCACCTCACAAGATGTTAACTGATGGACTGGAGTGGTGTGGATTACTTGTGGATTATTGTGATGTTTTTATCAGCTGTTTGGACTCTCATTTTGACGGCACCCATTCACTGCAGAGGATCCATTGGTGAGCAAGTGATGTAATACTATATTTCTCCAAATCTGTTCCGACCATGAACAAATTCACCTACATTTAGGATGGCCTGATTTTTTTTTTTGGTGAACTCTTCCTTTAAGAACGGTTTACTGAAAGGTTCTTTAGGGAACCAAAAATGGTTCTTCTATAGGAACGTTGCGAAACCCCCATTGTTAACTCTTGTACACTAACAAGTCTCCATTTTTAGCTTTTGATGGACATGAAATATGTAAGGAACGCAGGAGGTGTTACCCAGAGTGTGAACACTGTGTGTGCTGACAAAGCTGTATATTTTTCTCAGAATAAACGCTGTGATAACATGCTGACGGCCGCTCCTATCAAATCAAATTAATAAGAGTGATTGGCATGACTATTATAAATACAGTGAGTCCTGAAAATCTAATTTAAATCTGAAAGTTTTAGGAAGTAAAAAGGCATATTTAAAATGTTTCTTATGGTATATAATACATATTGTTATCATATATCATATTTAGAATTGTATTTTAATAAGTTTTATTAATATTTGCAATGCTTTTGAACCCCACTGTATTTTTTATTATATTTATTTAAATAATATTGTTTATAATTTTATTGTTATAGTTTAATGAGTAGTTGTAACAGTAATGGATACTACTGACTAAAAAGTAAATAAATACATAACTATTTTTAATAATATTTAATACAGTTTACAATTTTTATATTTTTCTTTTACTATGTTTTTGTATTATATTTAAAATCACATTTGAAAATGTTTTGTTAATGGTTGAAATGCTTTTGGACCCCATTTTATATTTACTGTAAATTAACAGTAGTTTATTTTGTATTGTAATACATATGAATTGTTTATCTCAGAACGTTGTTATTTTTATATGTATAATTTCAGACTAAAAGTTAGATAAATATATACTAGCAAATCAACAATCATTTTGAGTGAACACAAGGTCACAAGCAACATGTCTACAGAATATAAATACAGCAGTTTTTGATTAATATTGTGTGAGCAGACTAAAAATGGCTTTAAAGTAGCATGCACAAACAATAGCAGAGCAAATCGCCTTTATTGTTTAGCCGTTGATTTTTATCTACAAGGCAAACAGTGGTCTCCATCTCTCTGATAATCTCTAATATGATTTTCAGCATTTGTTTGCCTTTGAATTTTGGAAAATGTGTGAATTTGAGTGTATTTCCTGCTGTCGGCCCGTCTCTCTCTATTTGTCTGTTTCTCTCTCAAATCCGCTGATTCATTGACAATGAAGTGAGCTGGTGGATTGTGGTGCTGTCTGATGGGTGGATATTTGCGTCCAGGGTTTGTGGTAATGCAGTTACATGGCCAGCAGTGTGTGATGAATAGAAAGTCTCCAGTGCGGTCATATGAGAAATCACAGAGGAGCTGCACACGAGACTCTGCTTCTCACTTCATGAAGTTTTATAGTGCCGCTTCCCCTGTTATGGCTTCTACCACAATGGAGAGATGCAGACGTATGACTGCAGCGTTACACGGGGTGTGGGTCTGTGTGTGTGTAATGGCACAGGGGTGTAATGTACATAGTAAAAAGCTATTGCACTTGAGTGATCCTTGAGTGATTCACTCCCCACAACCCTGAAACAAGAGAATTAACATAGTCTTTCTTTCTTTCTTTTCAAGTCTATATCAGGGCCATGTGTTTTTGGGGGATATTTACCATGGTACAACCATGACTTTCTCTAAAGTACCATGAAGTAGGCTGTGAATACATTGAATTTATTTAATACACGAGTTTCACAATTTGAGTTGAATTACTGAAATAAATGAACTTTTCCATGACATTCTAATTTATTGAGATGCACCTGTATGTACAGTAATAGTTAAGTGCTGTGGTATATTTTAAATGAACATTATTTCAGTATAGCGTGATAGTGAATGTACCATGGTACTTCTCTAAGTAGTAAGAGCAGTTTTTATATACATTTACCATAGTATTTATTATGGAAGCTCATTTCCACCACACAAGGGGGAACAAAATAATGCTTTGGTGAATCAGAATTGAAGTACCAAGTCAAAATTATGAGATAAAAGTTGAAATTGTCAAATTATCTCATAATATTTGTCATAATCATGTTTCAATGTCAATTTCTACGCTATAATGTCATATTTCTTTCTATTAATTCAACATTTTTATCCCATAATTCTGAATATTTATCTCAAATTTTTGACCTTTTAGATTTTAATAGCAATTTTTGAATTTGTATGTCAGTTTGGACTTTTTGTCACACTTTTTTATTTCTTAATTTAATTATTTAATTATTTTAATTGAATTATCGCTTGATATCTCATAATTTAAACCCTTTGTCATAATTTAAGATTTTTTTGTCAGTATTTTCAGTGTTTATCTCATAATTATAACTTTTATCTCATAAATTACTTTTTCATAATTGTTTTAATGTCATTTTTGACTTTGTATCTCAATTTTGACTTTGCCATCATTGCCATCTCATAATTTCAACTTTTTATCTCATAATTATCACTTAGTATCTCGTGATTTTAAACTTTGTCATAATTTAGGTTTTTTTTTGTCTCAAAGTCAGTTTTCTCAGTGTTTATATGATAATTTCAACCTTTATAAACTCAACTCATAATTATTTATCTTTGTCATAATTATGTTTTAATGTCAGTTTCGACTTTGTATCTCAATTTTGACTTTTTGCCATAACTGTTTTTATCTCATAATTTCAGCTTTTATGTCTTTTGAAGATGCTGATTTCATTTTCCAGCAGGATTTGGCACCTGCCCACACTGCCAAAAGCACCACAAGTTGGTTAAATGACCATGGTGTTGGTGTGCTTGACTGGCCAGCAAACTCACCAGACCTGAACCCTATAGAGAATCTATGGGGTATTGTCAAGAGGAAAATGAGAAACAAGAGACCAAAAAATGTAGATGAGCTGAAGGCCACTGTCAAAGAAACCTGGGCTTCCATACCACCTCAGCAGTGCCACAAACTGATCACCTCCATGCCACGCTGAATTGAGGCAGTAATTAAAGCAAAAGGAGCCCCTACCAAGTATTGAGTACATGTACAGTAAATTAACATACTTTCCAGAAGGCCAACAATTCACTAAAAATGTTTTTTTATTGGTCTTATGAAGTATTCTAATTGGTTGAGATGGTGAATTGGTGGGTTTTTGTTAAATGTGAGCCAAAATCATCACAATTAAAAGAACCAAAGACTTAAACTACTTCAGTCTGTGTGCATTGAATTTATTTAATACACGAGTTTCACAATTTGAGTTGAATTACTGAAATAAATGAACTTTTCCATGACATTCTAATTTATTGAGATGCACCTGTATGTACAGTAATAGTTAAGTGCTGTGGTATATTTTAAATGAACATTATTTCAGTATAGCGTGATAGTGAATGTACCATGGTACTTCTCTAAGTAGTAAGAGCAGTTTTTATATACATTTACCATAGTATTTATTATGGAAGCTCATTTCCACCACACAAGGGGGAACAAAATAATGCTTTGGTGAATCAGAATTGAAGTACCAAGTCAAAATTATGAGATAAAAGTTGAAATTGTCAAATTATCTCATAATATTTGTCATAATCATGTTTCAATGTCAATTTCTACGCTATAATGTCATATTTCTTTCTATTAATTCAACATTTTTATCCCATAATTCTGAATATTTATCTCAAATTTTTGACCTTTTAGATTTTAATAGCAATTTTTGAATTTTTATGTCAGTTTGGACTTTTTGTCACACTTTTTTATTTCTTAATTTAATTATTTAATTATTTTAATTGAATTATCGCTTGATATCTCATAATTTAAACCCTTTGTCATAATTTAAGATTTTTTTGTCAGTATTTTCAGTGTTTATCTCATAATTATAACTTTTATCTCATAAATTACTTTTTCATAATTGTTTTAATGTCATTTTTGACTTTGTATCTCAATTTTGACTTTGCCATCATTTTTTATATCTCATAATTTCAACTTTTTATCTCATAATTATCACTTAGTATCTCGTGATTTTAAACTTTGTCATAATTTAGTTTTTTTTTGTCTCAAAGTCAGTTTTCTCAGTGTTTATATGATAATTTCAACCTTTATAAACTCAACTCATAATTATTTATCTTTGTCATAATTATGTTTTAATGTCAGTTTCGACTTTGTATCTCAATTTTGACTTTTTGCCATAACTGTTTTTATCTCATAATTTCAGCTTTTATGTCATAGTTAGCTGTTTTTATGTCATAATTTTGATTTACTAGAGCGCAATTTTTTTTCTTATGTGGTATAATTGAGCTTCCCTAATTCCTTGAAATACTTTTGAGCACCCTGTAAATACCATATACATTTTCTTTTCTTTTCTTTTCTTTTCTTTCCTCCCTGCACTAGATTTACCAGATGTTTCGCCAAACCTCACCGTCCCATGAGCCATTTGCATATTTTAAGGTATTTAGTGAAAAGCTGGCGGTGCACTTTGACACGTTCCTGTGAGAAAGAACAACAGAAACAACCCATAAACAAGCTAATGGCTTCCTTATCTGCACTGCCGACAAGGCTCTTTTTAATTGGTTCAGATTTGAGAATGTCCCATTCCAACAACTTTTCGCCTGGAATTTCTTGTTCTTACCTTCTGTTTCACTTTTAAGCACAATGTACTCTTCAGATTGAAGTGGAGTTCAGCTTCCCATTCGAGCCCTAAATGTTTTCTAGATAACTGGGAACGTTGCCAGTTTCTGTCTTCCATTACAAATATGACCCTCATAGTAATGGAAAAATGCCTTGAAAACAAAATAATCATCCAAACCGGGCTATTAGTTAGGCGCTCTTCTGGCACGAGTACATTTTTTAGCTGTGAGTTGGTAAAAAAAATTATAAATGAAATATGAATGCGTTTATTTCTGTATTTTTAGTCTATTTCAGGTTGTAGCAGGACCGGGGATCAGCCGTCTGTGGGATTGAGTCATGTGACGATGTGATCTGGGTTAGCCGTGCAAAACGAATATGTATGTGTGTGTGTACACGAGTTGTAGTGTTTGTACTTTCGGCACATCGCTCTCTCTCTTGGGTCTTGTCTGAAGGAGTCTGGCTTCAGGACAGGAGGAATGAGGGCTGAACGAGGGCCCCGGTGAAGACCCACATCTCCTGCCTGCCAATCTATCTTCCTGTCCCCTTAGCTGGTGTGTGAGTGCAGGTGCGGCCCAGCGAGCTCTTAGCTAGAGAGAAAGGGAGGGGAGGATGCCGGAAAGACAAATAGTGGCCAGTCGTTTCTGAAGGTTTTTAGAGGCTGGAGACAGGACGCTGGAATAGACGAAGTGTCACACCGAAGCAGGGTCATTTTTTGGGTTAGGTTCGAGTATGAAGTTACTGTGTGACTGTTGAAATGTGTCAGTTTATATTGTCAGGCCTCCAAACAAAAAAATCGAGTAAGAAGCCATTGGCTCCTGTAAGAAAAAATTTTAGGCGACAAGTTATTTTTTTAGGTGCCACAGAATAAATGTGTTTTATTTATTTTATTTTTTACATTTCAATCATACTTTCATGTGTTTATGTCTCATCTTTTCTTGAATTTATCAGCATTTTAATCGATCTTGTAGATGACCTGGGAACTAAGGTTCACTTAAAGTGGGAACTAAAAGTCTTTTCCAAATTGAAATATATAGTCACAAAGAATTGTTCATGACACAGAATCTGTACAAATATCATGGACCATAACAAGCATCACTTGGCCACTGAGTGTAGTTTGGGCTCCTCCTCAGTGCATCCTATAAGTGTTGTCATACGTCTTTCACACATTCAGTCTGTTTTTCTTCATTAGTAAAATGCAATTTTGTAGGAGGACATGTTGACAACAGGTTAAGTAAAAATATTAACGTCCAATAGCGCATAAATATAGCAAAATGCTCTTCTTTATAGTTATTTTTCTAGCTGACTGATTAGCTTATGGATGCTTAATGGTTATTCTGAGGTAAATGTATTCAATGTTTCAAGCTTTACATGTTTTTCGCAGTTTGAAACACTGAATGAGCTTTTACATGAGACATTTCAGTAAGATGTACTGTAGGCTCTCGTATAAAATAGGTTACGTTTTGATGTTAATTCATGTTCATTGTGTACTTCGTAGTAAAAAGAAAGATATAATGGGTTCACGTGTCGCTTGAACTGAGGCACTAAAACGATCGCGCCTGCCGCATTAAAGAGTGCCAAAACCATATTTATTGTTTGAATTTCGTTATGAATTTGGCATTATTTTAAAGCTAATACTTTGTTTATTTAAAAGTAACGAAGCTTTTTGCGATTAATGGACGGCAAGTGTGCTTCAAATAATATGAAGTTCGCGTATTAGCAGAACACAGCATATAGACTAAGATCTTGATAAGAAGAAGCCATAATGATTATAAATGAGAATTGTTAACGATATTGCCAATATTCACACAGCTGACAGCTTTAATGTTACCTGTTGTAGTTTGTTCAAGTTGTGCATGAAGTAGACTGCTTTTGTGCACTTTTACTTGCACGTCTCCATAATTTCGATCTCTAGTGCTGCACAACTGAGCTGTGTTTATCAGGTGTGTGTCAGCACTGCTGTGCTGCAGAGATGAAGACTGTTTGAAACTCTTTTTTCCACTAAAACTTTGATGTGCTTCATCTCAGTTTAATATGTGAACATAGCAAATGATGCGATCGCAAAACAATCAGGACAAAAGGCATTATATGCAAATTTTTAAGTCATAACATGTAAATTATATATAGTCGCCAGTGGCGAGCCCGCAGCAAAAACTTCACTCGCAAATTAATATTTTTGGCCGCAAAATTTTTTTGTCGCAGTCTGGGGCCCTGATTGTGGTAGATATTCGCATATTAGTTAACCTATTCAACTATTAGTCAACAACAACAACAAAAACATAAGTCATAACTTGTAAATTATATATAGTCGCCAGTGGCGACCTCAGCAAAAACTTCACTCGCAAATTAATATTTTTGGTCGCAAAATTTTTGTGTCGCAGTCTGGGGCCCTGATTGTGGTAGATATTCACATATTAGTTAACCTATTCAACTATTAGTCAACAACAACAACAAACACCTTTTTACAATTAAGGCAAAAAATAAACATGAGAAGTACTTTGTTGTATTGATGTCTTTTGATCGTTCCTTAGCATTTAGGCCGAAATTGATAAATCAATAATTATTATGTTATGGCCAATAAGTTATAAATTGATTTAATTAAAAATTACATTTAATTAACTTAACTTAAATTAAAATGAAATGAAATAAAAAAAATTTTTAGATATAAATAAAATATATGTACTACATTGCATAAAAAGGAAACACTGAAAACTAAAAACATTTGGTAATTTAAGTAAAATATTACAAATTAAATATAAATCAAATTCATATACTACTTTGTGCAAATTAATACAAAAAACTGAAAACCAGTCAACAAACAAGGTAAACAATTAAATAAAAAATGTATAAAACGATTAAATATAACTTGCATTTCTATACTACTGTGTAAATAATACAAAAAAGAAAAAAGAAAACTGAAATTTAAGTATTTAATTAAATAAGAAATGTAATAACAATAAATACAATTTTTAAATATAAATTAAATTTATCACTGTAAAAAAATTCCGTACAATTTACGGTAAAAAACTGGCAGCTGTGGTTGCCGGAATTTTAACATAAAAAATACGGTAGCAACGTTTTAGGTTTTACGGTTTTAACTTAACAGTTTTACAGTTAAATACCATATTTTCATTAACTGATATAATGTTAATATACCAACCTATTGAAGTACTGAAATCTGTTTTGCACCTTTGTAATACACTGATAACCACCAAATCCAGGTGGTGATGATAAAGTCACATGATGAACCAAAGCCCATCACAAGCAGCTTTTAGATAATAACATATATAGAAGGTGCACAGTGTCATTCACACAAACACCAAACACAACCATGGTAACACACATGAAACTGAAATAATGCAATAAACATTCATTTAACAACATTAGGTGTAACACACAACCCTACTATACAAAACTGCTAAGAAAAAACTAAGAAGAAACAGTTATTTCAACAAAAAAACATCAAATTTGAAATGTAATGCAGGGAATTCTGGGAATGTCAATTTACGGTTATTCACTGTAAATTATACAGTCTTTTTCACTTCCAAAAAC
>NW_015505260.1:297508-297727 GCF_001515645.1 Sinocyclocheilus grahami | reverse complement strand
AGAAGAAACAGTTATTTCAACAAAAAAACATCAAATTTGAAATGTAATGCAGGGAATTCTGGGAATGTCAATTTACGGTTATTCACGTCTTTTTCACTTCCAAAAACGGTATAGTACTGTGAAATTAATGTCCAATACATGTAATGTCCAATACAGTTTTTCACCGTATATAGTAGGGGAATTTACCGTTAACCATTTAACAGGTTTTTACTGTAGCAT
>NW_015505260.1:289066-297323 GCF_001515645.1 Sinocyclocheilus grahami | reverse complement strand
ATATTAACATATATAGAAGGTGCACAGTGTCATTCACACAAACGCTAAACACCATCATGGTAACACACTATACTGAAATAATGCAATAAACATTCATTTAACAACATTAGGTGTAACACACAACCCTACTATACAAAACTGCTAAGAAAAAACTAAGAAGAAACAGTTATTTCAACAAAAAAACATCAAATTTGAAATGTAACGCAGGGAATTCTGGGAATGTCAATTTACGGTTATTCACTGTATATTATATGGTCCTTTTCACTTCCAAAAACGGTGAAATTAATGTCCAATACATGTAATGTCCAATACAGTTTTTCACCGTATATAGTAGGGGAATTTACCGTTAACCATTTAACAGGTTTTTACTGTAGCATTTTTACAGTCTTTTACCGTTAAATTCACGGTCATTTTTTACAACTACTTTAGGGAAATAAATACAAAAAACTGAAAACCAAATCAATAAATAATTTAAGTAAAAAAATAAATAAATACATAAATTAAATTCCTATACTAGTTTGGGCAAATAAATGCAAAAAAAAAGTAAAAAATTGTTTTTTTTTAAAAACTGTTTTGATTTTTATATCTTAGTTTGTTTTTAATTGGTTGTCATGTGTGTGTTGTATTTTTACTTGTTTGTTTTATTATGTAAAGCACCTTGAGAAACTGCTTTAAAGGCACTATATAAAAATAAAGTTATTATTATTATTATTAGATTATCACGTTAACGGCATGTCACATATAGACATTGATTTCATAGAATTTTCTGTGATTAAACTATGATATACAGTGGTGGCTGGTGAAAAATTTTTGAGGTGGGGCTGTGGCACATTGGCAAACAATTACAGCAAGCGTTGCAATATGATTTATTGCAATGCAGACAAAGTTAAAGAACATCTGGTTAACCGTTTATTCGTTAAATCATCTTGGTTCAGTTAATTTACCAGTCTCAGTTAAATTTTGGATACTTCCATGACTGATACAAATCTGAGGATAACCATGTACAAGAAAATCAATGTGGTGAAAAAAAAACCCTGCATGTTTTCTTTTGACTTATTTGTACAGGAATTTTGCTCTTCTCTCCTTCTGATTGACAAACTTCTCAATGACTTTCTTATTGAAGTCAGGAATGTCTCTGACAAGTTTCTTCTTAATAGAAAGCATTGCCAGAGCATTAAGGCGATCCTGTGTCATTGTATTTCTTAGGAAAGTCTTGATCCTCTTCAAAGTAGAAAAGCACCTCTCTGACTCTGCTGTTGTCATAGGCGTGGTGATTATGATCTTGAGTAGACTGACAGTCTCTGTGAAAGTACTTTGAAGATTGTTCTTAATGAAAAACTGGTACAGAGGCACTGCACCACTGCCAACCTTAAACTCGGGGGTTCTCATAAATAAGGGACAGTTCTGTTTTGAGCTTGGCCTTGTTCAGCATGGGGTATGCCTCCACTGTTGTTTCAAGTGCTGATTCAGGAAACTTCACACTGTGTTGTGGAAACAACTCTCCATGCAGCAATATTGCACTGACGAGGTGCTGGGTGAAGGAGAGCCGCTCCTTGGTATGAATCAGGATGGTATCACACACCTGTAAAACATTTTTATCAAAGTGATTCTGAGTGAACATAACATGTACATTATATTATTACTAAAGTTTAAAGTCCAGTCCAGTATTCCTCATTGTACTTTACAGTGTTTACTTCTCCTGATCTTAAACTTGCTATTAGTTTCCTAAACAAAACAAGGTCTACAGTAGAATTTCAATAAATAAACCACCTATTTTCTGCTACATGTAAGGATATTATGTACTTAATTATTTTCCCATTTGTGTGGATGACAGAAACGTCATCATGCTACTTGTGACTGATCAGCACTTTTTTGGTACTGTACATGAAGATGACTTGGCCCATCTGTTTTATAACTGTGATCTATGCGTTTTAAATATGGAGGCCAGCTACACAGTTTTCTTAGACTAGTCTTAAAAGTTATTGAGATACCCGAGATATCAAGGTTTTGGTCACTTCTGGTTTGGGAAAATCGAACATTTTAAATGACATCTTGCAGGTCCTAATTGCTCGACGAAGAGGGAATGAACGACACCCGGCGCTGCGGAGCTGGAAAGATTGTTTAGAATTAGAGAGATAAAGAATGACAAAACAAAAAGAAGCGGGTTCTCTGAGGCAATGGATCCAGCGAAGACAGATCGAGCAATAAGGAGTGGGAGATTAGCGCTAGCTAGAGGGAACGACTAAGAGAAAGGAGAGAGAAATCAGGAGGAGGCGAGGACACAGGGTCATGCCGACAGCTTGAAGCCATACTTTCAGCGGGGTGTGAGAGCAGTAGTTCATGTTAAAACCAGAGAGAAACCCCCCTCTCTCTCTCATTATATCTCTATCTCTCTCCATCCCTCATTTAAAAGGCAGATTTGCCCTGGACACAGAAGTTAGGGCACCACGTTTGTCTGTGGATACAAGGCCCCCATCCGATTCGCTGTGAGTTATGCCATTATGTTTGACTGACAGAAGCCGTGACGAGGGACTGTCCGTGATCCCCCTCCTGTCCTTCCCGGAGGTTAGATTAGGCTGGCGAGGCCTTCAACACTCACGCGTGGCGCATGCGAGGCGATGACCCTGAACATGGGTGGACGGGGAAAGCGCATCACAGGTGGTAGAGGTCATTTGCATTGAATGCTGGTCCAGTGTTTAAAGGAATATTCCTGGCAGGGATGCATGAATCGAAATGCATTTTTTTTCTCTGATAAATTGCTATATTAAAAATTTTGTTGGAAATTATTAATGTTATTTTTGAGCTCTAGGTTTGATGTGCTTGTTTGTAGGACTGGCCAGAAATATTGTGATTACTTATAAATTATATATCAAAATATGAAATATTACTATTGAAATGTTTCATAATATTTAATAAAATTATTGTAATTTCACAGTACAATAAAAAAAATTAATAATGATAACAACAATAATAATATTTGTTATTGTTAAAAATATTAAACAAAACAGAAATATTGCTATTGTAATGTTTCAATGATAATAATAATAATGTTTTAGTACTTTATATTTTATTATAATAATTATTATTTTTATTCTTACTGGGAAAAATGTTAAAATCAGACATAAAACTAATTTCACAGTACAATAAAAATGTTATTTCAGAAAAAATAGTTTTGTTGCCCATTATTATTAAATTAAATTAAATATGATATTACTATTGCAGTATTCTTACTTTATTTAACAAAATATAATAATAATAAATAGTGTTCAAGAAAAATGATAATATTTTATTATCATTATTATAACTAAGAAAAAATATTAAAGTTGTTATGAAAGTGAAATGACTATTGTAATATTTTACAGTAGAAAAAATTGTATTTTAATAATGTAATATAAATATAATATAATAACTTTTATAATTTTATTGTCATTATTATCATCTCGGATGTAAAAGAACGGACCTGTGCTTCACTCTGATGCATACAATGATCTGATAATTGCACCAAGCAATATCCAAATTTCTATTTACAAGCACTTAAAATGTTCTGTTAAATTGTGTAATATTTGAGCTGTACAGCTGTTTAAATAATTCTTTCTATAGTTGTTTTAAGACAAAAAAAAAAGGTTGCAAAATTGTATACAAGTTAGCAATTTTTCCACACTAAAATCATTGTGGCTTTCCTATTGAAACATTGAGTATTTTAATGTTTACAAACTGGCCTCTATTCACTTCCATTGTAAGTGTCTCTCAAACCCAGATTGAGCTCAAGTTGTACTGAACCCGGAAATATTACTTTGAATGTGTGGTGGGGAAGAAAGCCATTGAGGAAAAGTAAATGACGCATAATAAAACATCTTCATCGTTAGTGGACGCCTGTTTATTAATATAAAGTGAGAATCACAGTGTGTGTGATGGCTGTTTGGATAGATATGATCAAGTCCCAGTTCCCTGGAGAATGGATTCTTGTCGATCATGTTGGGCTGGTTTGGAGCGTATGCTATATGGAGGTGCAGAAAATGTGACTACACATCTCTGTTTGGCTGGAAAGGAAATTCGAATCCAATAGCTGTATGTAGTTAAAGCCTGTGCTGGAGGTCGCTGTCCAGTGCTGAAATGCATTATTGACCCAGATCAGTGTGTAACTTGGCTACGTTCATGTGCTCTGATACAATTATATTCATTCATATTATTATATACATTTTTCTACTTTGAAAAAGCTTGTTCTTTCCCCCCCTCCATATAATGAAAGTCAGTGGGGTCCAATGTTGTTTTGGCTTTCATTGTATGCCAAAACAGTTGAGACATTTCTCAAATATCTTCCTTTGTGGTCCACAGAAGAAAGAAAGCCATATAGGTTTGTATTAACATGAGAGTAAAAACATTTTTTTTTTTTATGTGTAAACTTTCTCCTTAAACACCTAGCAAAATGTGCTGCACATCTATAGACACTCACTGCCATGGTCGCTGTCCACTGCTGAAATGCAGCACTGAATCACAATTGTCTATGTCAGTGGTTCCCAACCACATTCCTGGAGGCTCCCCAACACTGCACATTTTGCATGTCTCCCTAATCAAACCTACCTGATTCAAGTCATCAGCTTATTAGTAGAGACTCCAAGACCTGAAATGGGTGTGTCAGACAAAGGAGACATGCAAAATGTGCAGTGTTGGGGGGCTTCCAGGACTGTGGTTGGGAACCACTGGTCTATGTCATTCACAAAGTAAACTTCGACTAAAGTTTAGAGCATCATCGCCCAAACTGTTTTCAAACAGATTTAAATTCTGATCAAACTCTAACTGCATAAGATATATCGCGAGGAGACTTCAAGTGACACAAATGTAATTTGTTCGCCTCGCTGCCGGCAGGGAAGCGGACCTCGCCATCTAGAGATCTCCTCCTTGGAGTGTATGCGCCGATGCCTCACAGCTGGGGCGAATCCGCCCGCAGTGCGTTGGGGAGGCAATTTAGGGCCAAAATGCTCAGTGTGACAAGCCGATCAGCATCTTTGAAAGCCGCTCGCCATGTTGTCCACTCTCATTAAGGAAAGTCTGCCGCCCAAAGTCAGATAAAAATGAAACACCGCTAATAGCACAATGGTTGCATTGTCTTTGTCTGGAGGAAGAAAAAAAAAACTTCACAGCTTCTGGTTGTGAACTGCGGCACGCAACGGCGACCGATCCATTATGGAGCACCGCGATGAACACCAAAAGCCTCCCGGGGATAATCATTAAGATGTCAGCATGGCAATATACAGCGCGCAGACTGAATATTGCGGTGTTCTTTGAGGGGGAAAGAAAAAGGAAAGCAATCACGCTGCCCCGGTGCCTCCAGATAGCACACAAAGTTACGGTGATACATGTTTTTCATATAATAGAAGCACACTGTCCGGCGAAGAGGGTCAATAAATTTATTTTC
The DNA here is from genome assembly GCF_001515645.1 of Sinocyclocheilus grahami. Lineage (NCBI taxonomy): Eukaryota > Metazoa > Chordata > Actinopteri > Cypriniformes > Cyprinidae > Sinocyclocheilus > Sinocyclocheilus grahami. The sequence goes on along the minus strand of NW_015505260.1, from coordinate 291,907 downwards.
GAATTGTAAAGGGGCCAGTAAAATCGCCTGGAGCTGAACCACACCCTTTTGAAGTAATACTTCTATTATATTTAGCCCCTTTGGGGTTAAACAAGCGGTTTGTTGTATGCATGAGTGTGTATATATAAATATACAGTATATATATATATAAACTGTATATATATATATATATATATATATATATATATAGTGTGTGTTTGCTCTAGACCCGTTTTTGAGTTGTGTTCATGTGTCTGTGAGCTGAATTGAGTTGTAGCTTGCCGTCACCTCTCGCCTCCTGGGCTGGCTGGCCAGTCGCCATGGCAACAGTGGAAAACTACATACCAGACCGATGCACAATCCACAATCCATTAGGTGAGAGGATGGAAGGAGGGAGACAAGACAACACACATTTATTTACTGGGTTTATTTACCCTATTTTTTCCTTATTTATAATTTATGATGTATCGATCTGTGTCACTGTCAGGCAGAAGGCAGGCTTCCACAAGGATATTCTAGCCTTTGCTCCCTTCAGTTAAAAAAGGGAGATTCAGTCAGTAGCTTGTGCATTCGGCAGTGAGCCGCCACCAAACAGAGGGGCATCTTTGAGGTCTTCTTTTTACACTGCTTTTTTTGTGGCATTACGGGCAGATTTATTGGACACTTGGTACCATGGATGTGCCATGTTTTTTGGATACTACCATGAAGGCATCTGTGTCAGTCCATGTTTTTTGGCATTATTTATATTTATTGTTTTAATTTAGCTTTTATATTGTCGGTTTCAGATTTGAATTTATGTTTTAGTAATTTTAGTAATTAGTTTTTTACTAGTATTTGGTTTTTTATATTTCCATTTAGATTTCATTTTTAGTATTAGAAATTTATTTTACTTATTTTACACTTTAAAAACATTTATATGAATTTGTACATTTGTAAAAGAGATTATTGGAGTGTGTTTTACAAGAAAATACAGTTTCTTTCTACTTAAAAATTCAAGTTTAATTTAATGTGTTACTTTTCTTTGAGTGAAATTTTTTTCCCCTTCAGGGAACTCACTTTGCATCAGAAAAGTTTTGGGAATGCTTCTGCATGAGCATGTCCTGAAGCATGTGTGAAAACAGTCCAATGGAATGGCAAGACGTCATGGGTGGGGTGACGTAGAGACCAGGAAGCTTAAAAGTGCATTTGAAATAAACAGCATTAGCTTCATATCACCCTTCAGCAGCCATATCACCCTACAGCCCAAGACTGGTTGCCCACTGAAGCTAAGCAGGGTTGAGCCTGGTCAGTACCTGGTTGGGAGACCTCCTGGGTAAACTAGGTTGCTGCTGGAAGAGGTGTTAGTGAGGCCAGCAGGGGGTGCTCACCCTGTGGTCTGTGTGGGTCCTAAAGTCCCAGTGTAGTGACGGGGACACTATACTGACAAAAAGCACCGTCTTTCGGATGAGACGTTAAATCGAGGTCCTGACTCTCTGTGGTCATTAAAAATCCCAGGATGTCCTTCGAAAAAGAGTAGGGGTGTAACCCCGGCATCCTGGCCAAATTCGCCCATTGGCCTCTGACCATCATGGCCTCCTAACCATCCCCATATCTGCTGATTAGCTTCATCACTCTGTCTCCTCTCCACCAATAAGCTGGTGTGTGGTGGGCGTTCTAGCACAATATGGCTGCTGTTGCATCATCCAGGTGGATACTGCACACTGGTGGTGGTTGAGGAGATCCCCCACTTCTATGTAAAGCGCTTTGAGTGCCCAGAAAAGTGCTATATAAATGTAAGGAATTATTATTATTATTATTATTCTGTCTTCAGCAAGCACTCTGTGTGTGTGTCAGTTTGAAATATCTGTTGTTTGTCAGTGCCAGTGCACAATCAAAACAATATATCGTGAGCAAGAAAAACAGTGTGTCCATGTTTGCAGTCCTTGCGGATCAAGTCCCGCTGTTCCCTTTCAGTCAGTCACGTTCTACGTTACGTCAGTCGTGACTGACGAATTGGGATCTCGCCCAAGAGCCCAATCACCTTCGAGTGTTAACTAAACAAGCCAATGACAGTTGGCGTGCGTGTTTCACCACGCGCACCCCGCCCCGCAGTGCGGGTATAAAAGGAGAGCGCGTGCAAACGCACATCAGCTTTTCGCTTCGGAGTCGAGCCTTCTACAGGACGAATCTCCGCGAGTGTTCGAGAGAAACAGCTGGCGTTGGTGTGACGGCGTATCAGCGGGGGTTACCATCCAGGCTGCGGAAACCTCGGCGGGCTGCAGCTTCCATTCTGCGGTCTCGCCGCGACCTCCCCTGGGCGCTTCAGCGCTCTCTCTAAAAGAATGTTTCTTTCTAAAAGAGCAAATTCTAAAAGAGCTTCACGAGTGACGGGCGTCTTTTTAAAGATGGCTTCTCGCTCGTGCGTTTCCGGATGTGGTTGTTTCCTGCCTCCATCTGATGGTCATGATCACTGCCTCTCGTCCTTGGGCTTACAGCACGCTGAAGCAGCGCTCATGGATGAGTCATGTTCTCAGTGTGGGAACATGACCATCGCGACGTTGCGGTCTAGATACCTCCTCGTTAAACGGGGGGTATCCCCCTTGCCATGCCCCGCTCTAGCTCCTCTGGTTCCCAGAGGGCTACTTCTGTTCATGGTCAGGGAGACCTGAGGGTTACGGTGAGAGCTTCCCCGTCGAGTACGTCTCCGCAGGCCTCTCATTCCTCAAGCATGTCGCACCACCTGGTGCTTCCGGACGAGTGTGCTGGGTCCTCGGACATGGCGGGGTCCAGCATCTTGTGCGGGACACAGGCAGAGGACAGGATGTTGATCGCTGCATCGGAGGGCGAGCTAGGCTCTGGAGATGAGGATTCGGCTGCGCTGCC
>NW_015505260.1:287506-288660 GCF_001515645.1 Sinocyclocheilus grahami | reverse complement strand
ATGACCATCTGACCATCGCAATGTTGCGGTCTAGATACCTCCTCATTAAACGGGGGGGGTATCCCCCTTGCCATGCCCCTCCTCCGGTTGGCTGCTGAGAGTGTCGGGCTGCACTGGAGGCCTCCGCCTTCTCCCGAACGCTCGAGGCTGGATGATTGGTTCCTGGGGGCGCAGGCCGGGCGTCGGCAGCCGCCTCCGGTTCCATTCTTCCCGGAAGTGCATGAGGAGGTTACTAAGTCTTGGAAGGCACCTTTTTCTGCCCAAAACAGACCTGGTTCCTCCTCCGTCCTCACCACCCTCGACGGGGGGGCGGCCCAAGGGTATGTGGACATCCCTCCGGTCGAGCGTGCGATTGCCATGCAGCTTTGCCCGCAAAGCGCCGCCGCCTGGAGAGGTAGTCCATGCCTTCCGTCCAGGGCCTGTAAGTTCTCGTCCGCTCTGACGGCTAAGGCTTACAGTGCTGCTGGACAGGCCGCTTCCGCCCTGCACGCCATGGCCCTCCTGCAAGTCCACCAGGCCAAGGCGTTGAAGCAGTTGCACGAACTGCGCACAGCGACGGACCTCGCGCTCAGGGTGACGAAAGTCACGGCGCGGGCCCTGGGTCAGAAGATGTCCACATTGGTGGTCCAGGAGCGCAACCTATGGCTGACCTTGGCGGATATGAGGGAGGCCGACAAGCATTGCTTCCTGGACTCCCTGATCTCCCAGGCCGGCCTATTCGGCAAAGCCCGTGAAGTGCCAGAGCAGGCGGCGTCCCTGAGACGGGCGACCCGGAGCTCTGGGATCCTGCTCTTCAGGAGATGGTGACTGCACCACTCCTTCCCCCGGAGGAGGGCCGGGTGGATAATCTTATGTTCCCGTTTGTTTTTGTTCAAAAACCCAAAACCCAAAACTTCAATAAAAGAGCAGTTTCCTTTGCCTCCGGGTCCCAAGAGGGCGAGGACGGCGGTGCACGAGACCCAGTCTCCACACGGCCGTCCCCCTCTCCCTTCGCTAATGGGCAGCAGGGTTCAGTTCAAGGACGCTACGCCTCCTCACGAGCCCCCTGCCCAGCCGTGGAGCCAGGTAAGTGGCGCGCCGCGCACTCAGACCCCACCCTGGGACGCACGGCCTCCTGGGTTGGGTCCCTGTGTTCCACTTCGCTGCCCCACTGC
>NW_015505260.1:272244-283518 GCF_001515645.1 Sinocyclocheilus grahami | reverse complement strand
TAGCGACACGGCACTTACCGGGTTTCTGTTACCCCGTTCTGCCGTCAGACCCTCAGCCCGTGGGCAAATCTTGCCTTTCTTCGGACAGGGGTGTCCCTTGGGCAAGTATCCAGGCATGTTGTTGTGTCAACAGATGCCTCTGCCAGGGGCTGGGGTGCCATGTGCAATGGGAATGCAGCTGCGGGGCTCTGGTCGGGGCCCCGACTGCAGTGGCATATCAACTGCCTCGAGTTGCAAGCAGTATGGCTGGCTCTGCGCCGCTATGGGCGAGATCCCAATTCGTCAGTCACGACTGACATAACTTCTCCGTTCCCTCCTTCAGGGAACGAGGGTTACACAAGTAACCTAGACGTTCCTGAGGCACGGCGGCAATTGAAATCATCGGGATCGCATGTGGATCTAGCGGAGGGGTTGGAGACGGGCCTCGCCCTTTCTCCGCCTTCACCCCCTGGATCTAGCACTCTCACTCAGGGTTCGGAAGCCCACTCTGCAGTCTCTTCCCCCTCTGAGTGAAAGCTTGATGTTACAACTATCTTCCTCTGAGGAGGTTGATGTTGTTAGCATTGATACAGAAGAGATTGAGGACTCGCCACCTGAATCTCTTGAATTTTAGAACGCTTGATTCTCCCTGCCCTCGCTACATCATGGGTGGGGATATACGCAATTTATGTGTGGTTTGTTTGGGAGTGGAGCACACAAATTCAGCTCTTGAGGGGGCTGGCTGTGCTCATTCATAAAATGTCCCGACGTGTACAAGTGTGCACTATCTGGAATGTTTAGCTGTGCTCCTGTTGGCATTGCTTCTTGAGGGAAGAAAGTCTTATGCAATATAGAATCGAGTGGCTCGGATCTCGCCTTGCCGAGGGGTTATGGGTCTGCAACAAAATAATGGTCGGTAGTTCCTTGCCTGTCATCTGCTTCAGGGTGCCAAATTGACTACTCCAAATACACCAGAGGCCAGCCTCGAGAGTCTGGTCCCCTTAGTAGACCTCTTGGTAGCGTGGAAACTTCTGCCAAATGTGTCTCAATGGGTCCTGCAGGTGGTGTGTCCCTGGCAGGCTCTGGTAGGGGAACAGGAAGTAGTTACTCTCTGAGCAAGAAGGCCACATAACGTGTTCCTCCTCTGAAGAGGGTGTCCGGGTTCTACATCCGGTACTTTAACGTTCCATGGAAGGATTGTGGAAGGATGGAAGGGTTGTGTTCTAGGTCTGTGCAGACTGAATCGTTCTGTCAAAACGTTCATATTCAAGATGCTGACATCAGATCCGAGGACTGGTTTGTCACCAGAGAGGATGCATACATGTATCGATCCTTTCACAATACAGGAAGTTCCTGATGGTTGCTTTTGGTGGCAAAGCATTCCAATATTTGGGTTCTTCCTTTCGGCCTAGCACTGTCACTCCACACTTTCACCAGTGCTTGGATGCAATTCTGGCTCCTCTGCGACTCCAGGGCATCCACGTATTAAATAACAACAATGATTGGTTGATATTAGCTCAGTCAGAGCAGATGGTAGTTTATGGATCAAGATGCCATTCTCGCTCACATGAAAGAGCTGGGGTTAAGGCTGAACACCAAGAACAGTGTGCTTTCTCACACAGAGAACCACTTTTCTCAGTGTTGTATGGGTGTCAACAACGATGCAGGCACATTTGTCTCCTGCTTGTATTATTTGATTCCCTTAACTGTTTGGTCTGATGGCAGCAGCATCCAATGTGATATATTTTGGCTTGCTGTACATGAGACCTTTGCAGTGGTGGCTCAGGACCGAGGGGTTTTCCCCAAGGGGCAACCCGCTTCATATGATCAAGGTCACGCTGCGATGCTTACGTGCCTTAGACATGTGGAGGAAGCCTTGGTTCCTCTCACAAGGCCTGGTGTTGGGGGCTCCTTGTCGTCATGTTAAGCTAACAACGGACGCCTCCCTCACGGGCTGGGGAGTGGTCATGAGTGGCCGCTTTGCCCAGGGTCTGTGAGAAAGATACCATCTCACGTGGCACATAAATTGCCTGGAAATGTTTTGTGCACTGAAACACTTCCTTTTAGACCTGAGGGGCCATCATGTGCTTGTCCGCACAGACAACACTGCAGTGGTCTCTTACGTCAACCCCCAGGGGGGTCTGCACTTGTGCCCACTATACAAGTTGGCATACCACATCCCTGGGCACCTGAATCAGGGAGCAGACATCCTGTCAAGACAGGGGCTGAGGCCCGGGCAATGGAGGCTCCACCCTGATGTAGTGAACCAGGCGGTGGATCACTGTGCGTCTTGAGACTTCACACTATCCACTCTGGTTCTCCCTCTTACATCCAGCTCCTCTTGGAATAGATACCATGGTACAGATGCGGTTGAGACTGCATCTGTACGCCTTTTCCCTGATTGCTCTGCTCCCAGGAGTTCTGGAGAGAGTTCACCGGGACAGGGTCTGTCTATTTCTAGCAGCCCCATTCTGGCCAGCCCGAGATTGGCTCTCGGACTTAGTGTCCCTCCTCAATGGCTCTCCCTAGGAGATTCCAATCAGGAGGGACCCTCTGACTTGGTCAGGTGATGGAATCGTTCATCCCCACCTGGAATTATGGGTTTGGCCTCTGAGGGGGCCCAACTCATAGACTCCGGTCTCTCAACCGAGGTTGTTGAGACCATACTCCACTCCAGATCTCCCTCCATGGGGAAACTGTATTCCTTGAAGTGTGCTGTGTTCACTTCATGGTGCAGAAATCATTAGCTGGTCCCAGTTAACTGCCCAGTTGGTTCAGTTCTGGAGATCCTGCAGGGACGGTTCTCCACAGGGTTGACCCCCTCCACCTTAAGGTTGTATGTGGCGGCCATAGTTGCTTACCACGCCCCTTTGGGTGGTCAGTCTATACGTCACCCCGCCCGTGACGTCTTGGCATTCCATTGGATGGTTTTCACACATGCTTCAGGACACGGTCACGCAGAGGCGCTCCCTATATATATATATATATATATATATATATATATATATATATATTATATCAACATATATTTTGTATGTAGCCATGGCAATATTTCTAATTTTCATATAAGTTTTTAGGTTTAGAATTGTATTATATCTAATATTTATCTGTTTGTTATTTTATAGATCAAATATTTATATTTTATTTTAGATTTATTTCAGCTTATGAAAAAGATTATTAGCTTAAGACTAGTTTGAGTTAGCAATAACAACTGATGACAATACAATGGTGCCTTGTTATATCATATAATTACAGTGATTTATGAATGTGGTAATCAAATTGAAGCATTATATGCACTGCATAAAAGTACCATAATTTTTGTATATGGAATTCTTTGAAAAAAAACTTGAATTACCATTTAAATACCATGGTATGCATTACGTAATTATGATTGCTGATATATATTACATTAAATATATCTAAAATTAAATATATCTAAAATCTCATTATAGATGTGCACCATGTTGATAGGGTATTCCATTGAAGTATCTTGGGTTATCATAAAAGTACCATGGTGTATGAATTTTGTTAGTCAAACACAGAGATATATATATATATATATATATATATATATATATATATATATATATATACATATACAGTGTTTTATTGTTTTTTTTTTATGTATCATTTAAATTCTATGGTATATAATTATGGCAAGCAAACTATATAATACAAAAGAGGTACCAAAACGTACTATCGTATTTTGAACATATACCCTAGTATTATTTTAATTACCTTAAAGTACAATGTAGCACCATGGCATATAAATAAACAAAAAAGCATTTGTTAAATAGTTCTATAACATACAACGCACAAAGTACCATAGTATTACTATGTTCTTTTTGGGCATGTACTTTTTGGGTATTATTTTATATATATCCAAGTACACCTCCATGACACTTACAAACCACTTTCTTGAAATAACCATGAATTTCAGTATCATGCTGTATTTCACAGTACCATAGTTTTACCATCAGATACCATCACTGTACCGTGGTACTGCCACAATGCTTATTTTGAGGGGAATGACTTCCTGTTACACATCCAAAAGGTTATTAAACACAAATTTCAGACATAAACAGGAAAAGATAAATAGCTGTAAACCTACACAATGCACACTGGATATATGCTGCCAGCTTATTATATTTCACTTTAAAAAGGCCACAGACTGCATGAACCCCACAGTTCACACATCCTGCAGCTCTCGTCTGTGTTTAAGGGCCGCCCGGTGTTTAATAACACCACATTCATTGTACGTCGGTGGATGCGCAGTAGTGGCTCCTAAGGGTCAGCTTCCTCTGAGGCTTTATTTTTGGGTTCTCCATAGAGAGGCATCATAGACTCTAATTTCACCTGCTTGCCAGCTCCTGTGGTCATCCATCCTGGGACCATCCATGCTTCAGTGCAGCTCCATCATGGCATTAGGAAGAGCAACAGCCTAGTTCAAGGTTTGTCCAAGCCGTTTGGCACTTTCCCAGTATTCTGCTATGGAAAAATGGCAGAGAGGGAGTGGAAACTCATTTGCATGCCAGAGCGCCATTTTTCCATGTAGGCGAAAGGTATTGCGATGACAGAATGTTCTGTAATTGAGCAAATGTTGATACATTGATAACAAGGAAATGTAAATTGAGTAAGAAATATTTACGATTCTGTCACTAACCACATAATAAAATGAGTGGTATTGATCTTGTTGTTCTTTCTTTTTATTGATGATCTCCAATCATCTCAAGTCCAATCATATATCTTTTTGTAATTCGTTCGTTATTATTTTCCAAAATGTTTTCCAAACTCATAATGTTTTCAGATAATTTTATTTATTTATTCATTTATTTATTTGCCCACCCACGACCCACCCTCAATTAAATGTATCCACCTTTTTCCTGAATGATGAAGTCTCGTCCAACTCATAACGGAAAGATACTTTACATTCGCCTGTGAAAATTCATCAAACAACCATAAATGTAAAATCAACTTGCATGAAACGGGCAGTATTTTAATTTCTCTCACATCACACTCGTGCTCTCCCTTGCAAACACAACGGTGCCATCTTGTTTTAAGTTCTGTTGAGACATTTACTGTAACAGTGCTGCAGTGTTCATCTTCGTCTTGCTAGACAGTAGTTTACCTATTGTTTATGTGTGTTTTGAAATCACATTTGCCATGTATTCTCTCTCTTTTGATTAATTTATGCCTTTATATCGCAGTTTTATTACACACAGTATTTCTGTTTATCCCACAGTGTGTTTTTGAAGGAAATGAGCTATTGCTCCTTGTTTTCTTTTCTGAAAGACTATATGCTGTCAGGGAGGACAGGGTCTGTTAGTGCATCACGCTGAAGATGTCCCTCATTAATGTGATGGCGACCAGATTGTATCCCATTAGGGAAAACAACACAAGGTGTGCAGCATATGAAATGCTTTATCGCTTTGGCAATTTAGTGTAGGTATAAAATGAGACTGTATGTATTTCTGTGTAATCTTAACAATCACTTAGGAAGCTGTATAGGGCTCATTTATTGATAAGGCTAATTGTGCTTAGAATTACATTTTTGATTTATGATCCATCTTTAATCAACTAATGAACAAGCAAATAGACAATGCACACAAATAATAGTAATCAAATGTATTGTTAAAGATTTTACTGGTCTCTTGAAATAAACAAATGCTTATAATAATTATCAATCAATCTGTTAATCCCCATGTCACGCTAAACTCTTAAACATTAAAGGAATATTTCAACCAAAAATTATAAAAGGAAAATGTATTCACCCTCAGGCTGTCCTCATGCTACATCAGAACAGATTTGGAGAAATTTAGCATTACATCACTTGCTCACCAATGCATCCTCTGCAGTGAATGGGTGCCGTCAGAATGATAAAAAACATCACAATAATACACAAGTAATCCACACAACTCCAGTCCATCAGTTAATGCCTGAAGTGAAATGAAGTGAAAAGCTGCATGTTTATATTAAACAAATGCATCAAGACGTTTTTGACTTCAAACCAGTTCTTCCAGTGTAAAAAATCTAACCTGAATCAGGAGAGAAATATGCACAGATCAAGTACCATTTCTAAGTGAAACACAGTCCGAAACAGTTCTTGTTTTGGATATATATCGGTGGATTTTGATGTGAGAGTACAACAGGGGATGGACTTTTTCACTGGAGGAAGCGGATTATGGACTTGTATTTGGCCAAAAGTGACTAATTAAAGTTAAACTTAATAATAGATTTGTTTGTTACAAACATACAGCTTTTCACTTCACAAGAAGTGAATGGATGGACCGGAGTCATGTGAATTACTTGTGGATTATTGTGATGTTTTTATCAGCTGTTTGGACTCTCATTCTGACAGCACCCATTCACTGCAGAGGGTCCATTGGTGAGCAAGTGATGCAATGCTAAATTTCCCCAAACCTCTTCCGCTGAAGAAACAAACTACCGTATTGGGCTGAATATAAGACGACCCCCCTTTTCCAGATGTACCTTTTGGAAAAAGGCTTTTTAAAAACCAAATCTTGTTTTTTCTCAGTAAAACACATTTTGTCTTCAATTATTTTCATATTGCATATTTTTCCTATTTTAATTTTTGTTTTAAAAGTATGGTAAAAACTGGTAAAATGTACCAACAATCACATTTAAAAAATATACACATTTTGATATACCATTTAAAAAAACAAAACAGGTAGCAGATCTGAATAAGGACATTTAGGCTATCCATCTAATAGTAGCCTACCAAAATCTTATTAACAGTAGAAGTTAAATCTTACTGTAGTCTTCAAATCTGGGTACTGTCTTACGTTTTAAAATCACAAAGAGAGTTTGGTCCCATCAGGCTAACGTGACAGTCACGACTCATGCAGCTGTAAGCTTTTCTTTTTCTTTAGTTTTTACTCGCGATCTTTACAACACGCATTACATTACGTATTTCATGGCACACTCGTTTTATGCGTATTATTCCTCTTCAAGAAGTTGTATGTCATAAGCAAACATTTAATCGTTACATAATCCAAACCAAACAAAAAGCCATCTCTGCCAGATCTCCTCATTCTTATCTGTGAGGGCAGCATCTGAAAACAGACCATGCATTATTCATTACCGAGAAATTACACAAGAATAAATGAAGCAGTCTGTCGTCATTTGCACTATGAGACTAATTGGCTACATTCAAGCCCCTTTGGTCCTGGGGATGAGTTTAATTAAGTTCAGGTATCGAATTAAGATCATGGCACAGATTTAAATGGCTTAGCCTGGGCTAAAAATAGACAAGTGCTCCATGAATCTCTCTGCGGTACTTTAAGTAAGGGAGGAGTTGGAAACAGATTTTCTGGTGAGAGAGCTGCGAATGAGACAGCCTTTTACTATACAAAAAAATAATATTAATAAATAAATAAATTAAAATAACTAAGTATTAATAATATATCTGGGTTGGCCTGGATCTGAAAAACAAAAAACAAACAAAAAAACAACTAATGAATTGTAAATGTATTAAGTAAACTTACATTTGACCAGAGGCGGACAGTAGTGAAGTATTTTTACTCTGCTGTAAAAGTACTTTTCAGGTGTCTGTACTTTATCAGAGTGTTTTTCTTTCGAAAACTTTACTTCACAACGTTCCAAAGCATAATATTGTTCTTTTTACTGCACTACGTTTCATATTAAATATAATTTAATACTTAATGACATTAGAAATCTATTACTTTCTTACTTTTACTCAAGTAAAAGTAATTCAAAAATGTACTTGAGTACAAAGAAGTACTACATTTTTAATGTTCTTAAGTATTAAAGGTAAAACAAACAACAACTTTTATTTATGAAATGAAGTGCAGTAAAAAGTATGACATTATGCTTTGGAATGTAGTGAAGTAAAGTTTTCCAAAGAAAAAGACTGATAAACTACAGATACTTTTTCAATTTACTTGAGTAAAGTAAAAATACTTCACTACTGTCCGCCTCTGCATTTTACACATTTAAATTCATTGTACATAACAAAATTAAGTTGACAAAATGTCCAAGAACTGTGTTGCATTAGCTCATTTTAATTAGCTAAACTGAACATGCAGCAAAAATATTTTTCAGCCGCAAGTTCAGCCACAGCTCCTTGTATATTTGATTTAGTAAGGCTGTTGTGACATAATCGATGTGCAAGAGTAAAATAAGTATTTTTACTCAGATACAAGCTATGCATCATTTTGAAATGAGGAATTACAGGGTTTTAGTAAGACCATCACCCACTGGATTGGTAAGTCAGTAGTGAGTAGTCAGCAGTCAGTAGCTCTCTGGGAGTAACAGCCTGAAGATTACAAATCCTGTTTTAAAGCGCCGCTTTTAGCTACACCTACCCACGCACACCCATACGACAAGGCCACATATTTAACAAGGGAAGCTTTCCTCTTTTTCATCTCTCCATGAGAGAAGTGCAGGAGGGCTTAGAGATGTTTGCCTTTGTTCTCTTCATGGAGTTTTTTTTTCTCCCCGCTTTTTGTTAACGTATGTAGGCGTTTTTGGTTTTGTAAAACACCTCAATAGGAAGATTTGACAGAAAGGATTATGGGTACTGGTAATAGGCTTTAACAAGTTGTCATTTGTGTTGTACCACTTTAGTATATTATTTTATTATTTTAGTTTTTTTTTGGTTCACATAGCTTGTAGGTTTCTGTGGTAACACATCTGCCTTCATTTAATATATTATTTTTTTATATTTATTTAACATTATAAAGTTAATAATAGTACTAGTAATAATAATTATATATTTATTTTTATTATATAATTTATTATAAATATAGTATCAACAACAATAATAAAAATAAAAATAATTTGAATTGTTGTTGTTGTTGCTGCTTATATTTGAGGTATATTTGGTCACATTAATTATATCTGCTTTCAATTAATATTTATTATTATTTATATTTAAATATTTATGTATATATTATATAATAAAATCTATTTATTTATTATTATTTGTTATTTGCAACAACTATTTTATAAATAATAATAATAGTGGTTGTTGTTATTTTTATAATAAATTATTAAATAAAAATATAAGTAATAATAATATTTATTATTGTTGTTGTTGCGGTTTATACTTAAATTTTTCTTTATTATTATTATTATTAATAATAATAATAGTCTTTAAATTAACAACAATAATAGTAATAATCATTATTTTTTTAATTACTGTTATTTTTGTTATAACATTATATCAACGACAATTATTACTAAAAATAAGTTGTTGTTTATACTTATTTTATTTGTATTTTATAATAATATTAATAATATTGTTGTCGTTTATACTTTTGTTTTATTTAATAATTTATAAAATAATTTGTTATTTAAGTATATACAAATAACAAATTATGTAAAAAGTAAAAAAATTAAATATGTATTTTTTTTCATACAATAAAAATTTGGTTTGAATCATTTGAATTTTAGTTCTAGATTTCATGTCAAATATTAATACAGGTTATTACTCTTGCACATATTGTCTAATTGTCACATTGTTAGTTCCCAAGTCTTCAGGCTGTCACTGTTGCTGTCCAAGGTTCTGAAACGGGTTCAGCCATTTGGACCTTGTCTTTTACACTAACATAATTGTGCTCGCCAAAGGGACTGTCAGGAGCAGATGAGAATAGTGATTGTGTTAAATAGTGTTGTTTTAAATTGGCCTAGCTTTTGCATTTCATGCGTTGGATTCAATTGAGTTTGTTCCAGTCAAGAAATCTGTCTGTGGGCTTCAGACAGACAGCTTACCTGCCATTATGGCGCCCAGTCAACTGCTTTGGCAGTTCCGATGAGTGTAAATGCGTTTCCTTTGACAAATTTGAGTTTCAGAGGAAAACAAATAATTGCTTTCACATCCTTGTGCATTGTCAGCTGGCTAAGTGGGAAAAAACGTTCAGTCTGAATGCTATTCCAACGTCTGATGGCGGGCCAAAGCGTGTGCGTACCGCATGTGAAAACAAACTCATCTTGTTGAAAGCGTTCCCTTCCTCGATTGTTCCCACCTCAGTGCATCACAATACAATTAACAACGGATGGAAATCAGGAGCAAATCATTCTGTTCAACACCGAAGCGTCTGCTTACCTGAACACACATCCTTTAGGCTATTTAATGACTTTGCCCATACTAATCTGTTCATCCATATGACAAAAATACTCACAAGATTTACTCGCCCGAGTGGCTGCTCTCTCTCTACATATTTACCTGTGTCTGGCAATCCCGTCCCCATCAAAGCCACTTTTTTTCTCTTTTTCGCTCAGTGGCAATGCTTTTTCTCCAGGGATTGGAGGCCTTAAGCTTCCCTACAGCCAGTTTGCAGCCTCCAAACAGCCTCCCTTTGTGACCCAACAGGCCTCGCCTGCATTAATGCCTTTCAAAATTTTTACTGCCAATGGGAGGTGTGAACGCCTGTTTCCTGTATTTGGGAACCTCTAACTCAGCTTGACTAGCAGGACTGTCGGGATGCTTTTATAATTGCCTGATCGCTATTGTTTGATGTGCACTTTGTGTTTGTGTTTTGTCATTTCAGTTACATTTTTGTCTTCTTTTAAGGATTTTTACTGGAAAGACAAAAATACTGATAAAGAAAACAATTATTTTTGTATATCTTGTATGTGTAACTTGCATATTGATATTATTATTATTATGCATGTATATTAATAACATTAAATAAACATTAACATTAAACATAACATTGAAAAAAACATTATTTTTCTTTTGTGTTCCATAGAAGTAATACAGGTTTGGAATGACATAGTGTGAATAATAAATGATGTCAGATTTTCGTTTTTGGGTGAACTGTCCATTTAAGGTATCTCACAAAGTATCTCAGGTTAAGGTCTCTGAGTTGGCATGATTGTGTAGCTCCAACCTAAACAAGATATTTTAATATCAATCATAGCATTAGTTCTGGCAGGTCACGTTAGTCAAGCTCGCATCAGCTGACTCTCAGCTGATCCCCATCTACCTATAGGAATACGACACCTATCTAAGCATTCATATATAAGGTCCCTCAGTATTATCAGTAGTTTATGCATTGCTTAGTAGCTAATTACCCTCCTCCATCCCCAGCTCCTCCTCTGTCAGTCAGGATTCAGCCTTCTGATTCTCCTTTGAATCAGACTAATTCTAAAATGTGTACATAAAATTATTGAACTTTATTTAACAATATCTGCAATACATTAAATTATTGAACTTTATTTAACAATATCTGCAATACATTTATGTTGGTTCTGTTCTGTTCACCCTGGGGGGGGGGGGGGGGGGGGTGCTTGGGACCTCTGCCTGTCGTC